>NW_020884883.1:401545-522045 GCF_003945725.1 Corapipo altera | reverse complement strand
CTCCAGTGTTTGAAGTTATTATAAGTTTGAAATTTACATAACTGATATTTTTACTTTTTCTTTGTATAAAACATCTCACCAAATTTTAGCTATTTTAAATTGGTTTTTCCTCCTTTTTTTTATTTCATATTTCACTCATGCATTTTCTAGGTAGCTCTGCAGTCGAAGAAAATAATCATTTCTCCCAGAGATTTATGCATATAGCTTAGGACAAGACACAGTGAAACGGTAGTGCCAGAAACTGGAGGAGGCAAAATAGAGACATTCACATACATAGCTTATTAGCACCTCATTTAGATCAATTATTGGCCTGAACTATGGCCTTAAGTCAATTCAGTGTTTTCCATTAACTTCAAAGAGCACCAAATGAAGCCTTATGTGACAAGTTCAAGTATCTCTTAAAAGTATATCAATAAAAAGGAACATGAATAGTACCATATACTTTTTTCTGTCCTCCTGCCTAGATATTTCTACGTAAAAGAATGATAATATCTAGTAATATCATCCTTGGGTCTGACATATTTAATTATTTAATTACTGCATATTCTTCCCTAATACAGCAGCTCATGCCGCAGTTGTAATTTCTATCCAAGTTTAAGGTCCCTTTTGTACTGAACAGTCCACTTAGCTTGGCTTAAATCTTCTGGCATGATGTCCTCAAAACTGATCTTCTTGGCCATGTTCTAAAGATGATGCACAGTTTTCATGTGCATGAAAAGGGACATTCAAGAAGGTACAAAAATTACCCAATATATTAAAATTAATTAAAATGCAAACCAATGAGTACTATGTCTCATGAAAAATTTCAGAAATAACTCTGGAAAACACTAAGCTCGATGAAACTTCTGGAGCAGGTGCAATATGAGCAATGATAAACTGATTGGCTGTAACTGAAGCAGATTATGGCATTATCTTTCTTTGTTTTCTGTCCCTTTAATGGAGGAAATATCCCTCATAGCTGGAGCAACTGGACAGCCAAAGTAATGTGCAGCATCCTAGTGAAATGCCTGGGATGTGAATGCCAGGATCTGGTCTATCAACTGGGAAAGTCCATGCATGTCTTGATAAACATTCTAGGGGAATGCAAAATGCTAATCTTGCTGTTGTAAAGAAGAAATGCCTTCTCCTGGCCTCCGAAACTCTTATTTTCTTACAGACCTTGTGCATGACGTGTTGGTGCCCACCTACTTCTTAGTTGCAAGTCAGAGGGTCACCAGTGTTACACTTAAGAGGAGGGTAGCTGCTGCTGCTGCTGCTGAATGGCCTCTAATGTTGATCTGTGTCAAAGCAGCACATCTGAGTCCTTTGAAATCAGTTTCAGTTATTGGGTGTGACCATGCTATGCAGATTCTAATGACAAAAGCAATAATTTAGAAAACAAAGGATCTGTGATTTACAGAGCTAAACACAGACATTTTCTAGACAAATATAAAAACATGGATACTTCTAAATATGCGTGCTTGTACTTATGCGTATGTACATCATGCACATAGAGGATAAAAAAATTCCATGAAGTTTTTAGACATGCTGTCACTCTCTCAGGATTCCCATTCACCAAATAGAGTTGTTTCTCTTAGTGGGAGCTGCCATTTTAATGAAGTTATGCAGCAGAGGTCTGCTTTACTAGTGAAAAGAGCAATGATAGGATTAAATTCACCACCAGGAAAGAGGAAGAATCAGAAAGCCTGAACATTTTTATAAGGTAAATTCTGTAATTTTAAAACATTTTTTGTTAATTGAACAGCTTAGTTTTAGTAAAAGAACTTACCTTTCAGCAATGACTTTCTGACTGATAATGCTTTCCAGAGTTAAGAAAGTTCTTTCCAGCTTACTTTAATTAGCTTTTCCTTTCTCCATTTTTAAAATAATAATATTCTTTTTGGGTTAATCTCTTACCTATGATATTACCTTAGCCTAGTGGGATTGAACATTATCCCTGCTAATGCTGTAGATGTTCTTTTTTTCTATCCAGGGCCTTGCAAAGGGCATCTCTTCATAACTGTCTCACTTTCTTGGTTATACATTGATCATGTGTGTGTATACATGTATATATGTATATATATGTGTGTGTATATATATATATATATACACATGTATATACATAAGCATATATACATGTTCAGGATTGTGGAAAAAAGACCTGCCTGAAGGCCAACAGCAAACAGCAGGATACCTTCACCTTCCCTGAAACAGCAAAGTAAGGTAAAAAGAGGACAACCCTCTGTGGAATTCCTGCACTCAGTGGTACATATTTGGACACAAAATAAGGTCACCGAAGAGATGTCGTGCAGGTTCCCTTTCTCAGTGCACAGTGATGCCTTTGAACAGCACAGAAACATACTTCACCTTTCCATTATTTTTTAAGCCCGTGTTGTCTGACTTTTCGGCTACTGTGAAGTGATTTTAAAATAGCGAATATCAATTGCTTTGGAAATATCTGTAAGCATTAGGTGTGAAACTACTTTACTCCAACACTTGAATCCATTGGATATGCTCAGTCATGAGAACCAATCAGCCGGAGTAATGAATTCATGCATAACAAACTGCCTAACTGAGCTTACAAATAACAGTCTTTTCCTTAAGACTGTCCTAAAAGTTATATTCCATCTTTGTTTTCTGCTATTACAGAGCAATACTACATGTGTGATTTACCTAGTTTGATATCTAGCTTGTTAGAAATTTATTAGCACTGAGGAATACATTTCAACATCTACCTAGAGTTTCACTTAATTTTGAGACTGATCAAAGGCTATAGGCCAGAATTCTTCCTTTGAACAGTATTACCCCTTAACAAGCGACCCCTTGCAAGATTCAACGTATAGATCTTCCTGCATATTCTTCTGTACTTTATTTTTCTCTCCCACCCTTTCCCTTGACAGCTTAGCTGAAGGAGCCCTGAGGCACACCACAAGCTGTAAGAGGAGCCGAGTCTGATTCCTCTGTGATTCAGTTCTTGTGAGGGCAGCTCTGTGGCACTGCTTTACAATATACATAGCAACTACACAGATTCCACAACTTCTGCTGCTTTACAAGAACAGGTTTTTTAATGTTGTGCTGCTGGATCAATATAAACAAATTTCATTAAATGCTCTCTTCCTCTTAAGATTAAAAGCAAAGGTTAGTTGGTATTCACAGACTTGTTTGATGAGTTTAGAAACATCTTTTACATTGTTACAGAACTCTAAACCTGGTTCCAGTAGCCCAGGAGCATCAGGGCAAGTTCTTCATCTGAAAATATAAGAGTCAGGTATCTTGCTGTTACTCCTTAGACAAAAAAAGGCAGTCCTTGAGTTTCTTATTTTCTTATGAATTTGAATACTATGTAAATAAAAATAACAATAAAAGCAAAGTCATACTCTTGACAATAGTTAACTATCAGGGTCTTGTAATACACATTGCATATGTTAAACGTAATATGGAATAATGAAGGCCTTCCAGTGTGAACAACAGAAACATGTTTGGTTTGAATTACTAAAATATAATTTAGTGAAAGCAATTGAAATTTCGGTGGAGAAAGGATTCTTCATTAACCATGTCTCGTCGTACAACCCCAGCTAGCTACTCAGCTCCCCACAGCTGCTGACCCACTCCTTCCCAGTTGGATGGGGGAGAGAATCAAAAGAGTAAAAGTGAGAAAATTTGTGGGTTGAGACAGTTTAACAGGTAAAACAAAAGCCATGCATACAAGCAAAGCAAAACAAGGAATTCGTTCAATCACTTCCCATGGGTAGGCAGATGTTCAGCCATCTCCAGGAAAGCAAGGTTCCATCAGACATCTGTCTAGTGGAAAGACAGACACCATCACTTCCAATGTCACTCCCCTTCCTCCTTTTTCCTCCCAGCTTTATATGCTGAGCATGACACCGTATGGTGTGGAATACCCCTTGGATCAATTGGGATCAGCTGTTCCAGCTGTGTCTCCTGCAAACTCCTTGTGCACCCCCAGTCTCCTCAGGGGGGGGGGGGGGGGGGTGGCAAGCAGAAAAGGCCTTGATGCTGCATAAACGCTGCTCAGCAACAACTAAAACATCGGTGTGTTGCCAAAATTATTCTCATTCTAAATCCAAAACACAGTACTGTACCACTACTAGAACAATATTAACTCCATCCCAGCCCAAACTAGCACAGTATGAGATGGGTACTAGATTCTAAATGTATTATAAGAACTTTGGTATTTAAATATTAATAGTATTTTTTTAGTGAATACAGTGCATAAAGGGGCTTCATGAGATAACCATGGACAAAGCTATTCATAGACAAAATTAAAAATGGTCTCCACCTACAAGAAATATGAGAAAAATTACAGAGGACGGAGACAGCTCTTCACAGCAGCTCAAGGGCCCATATTACCCAGCCTGGGAATTTGTCCTACCCTTTGGGATACAAGCTATTGCAAGCATTCGATTGAAACAGAAAAATAAATTTTTATCATAATTAGCTCCCATTTATACAACAAAAACAACATGTAGCTTTAGTTTTTCATTCATGTTGTATTTCAGAAGTGTTACCCACCTGAGATACACTACCAATTTACTACACAACATTCCAGACTGTTTTCAGACTTAAATTCAGTCCAAACCGTAATATATCTGTTGTAAGTGAAGTCAAATGTAAAATTCCTCAACCTTAACAAGGATGCAATTAGCCTCCAGTTCTCTTTGGTCTGTTCTGGTTCTCATATATCTCCATCTGATAGCAATATGCCAGAGATCAAACAAGTCTCTACATATATTGGATTAAGTCAATGAGAAAAGAATATCAGTGAGCATTATTGTTCCTAATTTAGAATAAAAATGTTGCTTCAAAAAAGAATGAGATTCAATTTTCAGATAGCAACAATTAGGCATACTGCAGATACTTCTCCTTTTAACAGGGGTTGGTAAGCTTTTCTTTTTTTAGATATTTTCAGATTAGCCTTATGATTGGCATGACCTTCAATTAATCAGATCAGACATCATATATTCCTTACAAGTAATTTAAAAACTGAAATGGCAGTTGATCCTCTCAAGGAATGTCTATTCCAGATTCTCGAAAGAGAACTAAACTAAGGGTAGCTCTGAAATGATGCAGCTCACACTTGCCCTCTTTTGAAGAAATCTGTTATAATAGGCTATCTTTAATACTCTGTGAGGGTACTTGGTTCCTAGCTGTGATAAATCTTCCTAAAATCCCTCCTTTTAACAAGATCAAACAGCTTAGAACATCCAAATGATTGCATTTATCATCAAAGAATAGAACCTGTACTGCATGACATTTGGAAAATAGCTTTAATTGCCCTTTTATTCATTACCATAGTCAGAGAACATAGAGTAAAAAGCAATATTATAGATTCTACTGTTTTCAATAAATGATAGGAGTATTTAGATTTTAAACCAGGTGTCCTCCAGGTATCCCTTCCACCCTGCTTTATTCTATGAGTCTATGATTTTATGATTAATGATTATATATATATGAATTGCATGCCACAGAATGTGTCAGACAATTCCCTCTTTATGAAAATTCAGACATCTTTCCCCATGAAGAAGCAACACAGGTAATCAAACATAAAATCAGAAGTATTATGGTTTAGGAAACTCTAACTGTACAGGAAAGAAAAGAGTGAGAGGAAAAACGCTGAAAGTGCTGTAGGAAGAAAACATTACAAATCGGGAACAAAAACTTGGAGGACAATGGAAATCCTTGATGGTTTAGAAGTGAAATTATTCATATGAAAATGTTGCAGTAAAAATAGGGACAGTATTTGGAGAGTTATCAAAGATGCATTCAACAAATCAAGGAAGAGCAGCACAGACTCTAGTAGGGATTGGATGGAGACTGTTCGTTTCAGAAAGAGTGTTCTGACAGGCAAAAGACAACTCAGGCCGCTTTATGTTAAGCTAATACTAAGGTGGTAGATACAACAGCATCAAAAAAAGAAAGCAGCTGTTATTTAAGCAGAACTAAATAATTTCTTCCTTGGATAAGTGGAAGAAATGGGAACATCTGTATTATTATGTGAAATATTTTTGCATCAGAGAGACAAGTGCTAGTCATATCCTGCAAAATAGAGGACCCTACATCAGCTCAAAGCCAAACCAAGTATGCGTTGCAGAAGTCAGTGGGTTCATACATAATTCTGAAGAACCGGAGCACAACAGAATTTATTCTTTCTTTCACATGTCTTTTCTCAGTGAGGCTTCTTCTCCTCAGTTCGATTACAAGTGTTCAGAAACATCATTTGATGAGGGAGGGAAGTGGTATGCAGTAAGTAATTATTCATGAATTTAAGTCAAATATGGTAAGTAGCTCAAGCTGAAGGAAAATGGAAAACTTAGAAAAATCAATTTTTCTTCTTGACCAAAAACCCTAATTTTTTCTTGTAACAAAAATTATTATAGACTATCAGAATTAATTTAAGAAAAAACTTCAAGTTGAAGTGAAGAAAGTGTACATCATAGATTAAATATTTTTTGAGTTTGTTTTACTTTTTATCCTGTGTTAACTAGGAGGTCACTATTGCACAATCTCTCCAGTCAAATAAGAAATCTAAATAGAGGGAAAAAAATAGTTGCTGCTACATGCAGAGAACTTGTAATTCTACAGGGTCACCATGGGGGCTGGAGTAGCAAAGGATGACAAAGGCATCTCTTTGTGGCTGCGCTAAGAACGACCTGCCAAATACTCATCATATCATACTGTCAGTCTCAACAATAGCTACATGTGCCAGCCGACAACGTATGTGGCTGACTCACTCTAGCTGTAAACACATGCCAACTAGCACTGACTGGGAATTTTTCAGCAAACTAATTTTGATGGAAAACACTGGTTTTTCAAAATTAAAATACTACAGTGGTCATGTAAATAAAAATTTCAGCATCCAGACACTTGTCTGCTGCAGGATGGTCAGTATTACTAAGGCAGGTGATACCTCCTAAAAAAGGTATCACCTCCACTAAAAGACCAAGATCCTGCTCTGAATTAAAACAGTGCTTTTCTGCATTTCTTATGTAGGGAAACTGGTCCCCTAGGTTATGTCTCTAACCTTGGCGTATGTGAGTATTGACCCACAGTTCAATCTTTTCAACCCAATGACTTGTCACTCAAGGGGAAAACCGTTTTGTTCAAGGTCTCCTCAATATAAATGAAATATCTAATATTATTCAATGACACTGTAGCACACCAAGCATCTTACAAGGCTGACAGAAAACTTTTGAAATATAAAAAGCCTATGGATAACTACAGAGTGGGACATTTATTTCTGGTTTATGATTCATCACTTGAGTTTATTGGAACTTCCATAAGAATTAGCAGAAGACACATTTTTCACTGCTTTAAGTTTTGAGAATCAAAATGGTTTTCTATGCTCTTTCAGGATAACCCTGATACATCACAAATGTGAAAAAGTATGAGAGTAAGACTGCAAATACTGAATTTGGCCCACATGCGAGATTTGGGAAATTTGGAAGATATTCAGAGGTCCATGATCTTACAAGAGTCAATGTCCTATTCAATAGGTCAGAGAACTCACCTAAGCAGTGGTAAATTTAACTTCTGGAATTAATCAAGTAGACCAAGGACCGTAAACACTTATAATTGGTCCCCAAGTAACTCAGTTATGACTCTACTGGTATTTCCCTAAGAAAGATTTCATACCTTTCCTGCCCATTTGACATTTTTTCTTACTGAGTTAAAAATGTCAAATTCCTCTAAACAATAATTTCAAAAAAGCATTTTCCATCATGGGAATGTATGCAATTGAAAAATTCCCTGGTAGTACTGATTTTGTTTGACTACTACAGAATATTCTTGAATTCCTCCCTACTCTTACAGATAATCTCAATCCCAAGAGAGCTCTGTCCACAAAGTTTATATCCCACCTCTGCTTCCAGATTGCCCAAGTTTGCTGTAAATATAATCTCACACAAAAAATATTTCCTTCAGCTCCAAGCAAAAAGGAAGTCTTATCCCTTTTCCTGTTTGCTTGCACTTGTATACTGTTAGAGTAGATGGTGGAAATTTGCTTTGGCAGTTTGTTTCTACAGTTTGGGTCCCTGTAGGCAGACAAACCCCTTAGATTTCACGTTGAGCAAATTAAAACTATGAAAGTAACTCTCACTGAAATGCACAGATTTTATGTGAAACTCCCTCATTCTTTCTGTGACCATAAACTTTAATCTGAATACCTGAAATAGATTTAGACGTTGCCAGATAATAGTCACTCATTCTCATCTTGACCCTTGCTTTGATCATATACCCCTTTCTTTTTTACACCACTGTCACCCTTGATCTATTAATAAGATAGAGAGTTTATTTTCCAGAGTAATTTCATGAGATTTTTTTCCATCAGGCTGATTTCAGTACTGCTCTACAAATCCCACTTGAATCTATCTTTCTTAAACATATGTGATCAGATATTTATATAGCTCTAAAACTTAGTTCTCGCCATGATCTTTTACCTTAATGTCTATAACTTTACTTTGTGTGTTCACTAGAAATATATTGATAGAACTTAAAAATTCTCTTGTCCTCTTAAGAAATGTGTCATTGGTCACTAGTGGTCTTTCTGTAACCTTATATTTGACAACTAGTATAACATAACCATGTCTTTCTCCTCTTTTGTCTGTCTGTCTGACAAGTAACCCAAAATTCTATCTTCTATCCCATAAATACATTATCTTGTACATGTTTTGAAAATTTAACACAAGGTTACTATTCCCTTCCCTCAAAACATTCATTTTACAATGTGGTATTATCTGTCCTCCTGTGCATTGACAAATTTGTTAGCTTTTACTCATGTCTGCTTTTCTGTAACACATGTCCATTTCTGTGCGCACGACATTAATGAAAATATTAAGCAAGATAATTTCCAACATGAGTAATTTAGGAATACTTAATCTTTGCCTGAAAACTCAAATTTTTGTACGACCCACTACCATCTGTCCTTTAGCCCAACTTCAGTTCTCTAAATCTCATCTTCTTCAATATTTTCAGATTAGTCATTTCCCCTGTAGCCATACAAAGTACTTTCTGATCCAGACAGGGCAAACTTACATTTCTTCATCTTTAAAATAAATTGTCTTAAGAAAGAAAGATATGGCTGGACAAAATCTCTCTTTGGTGAAATTTGTATGAACGGCTATTTATATATCGGTTTTCTTCTGATTTCATTCTTCTTTCCCACACACACCCCCTTTTTTTTAATTGTACAGTCTATTTGCATTTGAATAATACTCCTGCACTAGCTTAGAGTACTTTTTTACTTTTTCAACATGTTTATTATTTTTGCGTCCTATATAGACTTGGTAGGTTTATCTAAAGGCATAAACCGACCAAGGTTTAGGCTTGGTCGGTTTATGCCTTTAGATAGGCATAAAGTGATAGGCTTACTTGTTCTAAAAAAACCAAGGGGGAATTCTTTTTTTTTTTCTTTCCCCTGCATCTGTAAAAGAAAGATGTTGAATGGGGGAGGGTGGTTTGCCATGGGTGATTGATCCATACAAAAGAACTAAACAGCAGATCCACATTTCAAGTTGATGGCCCTCCAAAGACTGTTGGGAAGGATGATGAGGTTTTTTCCTCTCCTGGGAAACGGGAGGCACTTCACTTTTGCCTTAACTCAGGCAAGGTGTGTGTTGGAGGGGTCCAAGGTTCACTTTGTTTTCAGTCTGGTCACCTGGCTGTTTCTGGCCCCAGTTTACCTCCGTTTTCCTGTGCCCTGTTCTGCCCCCAGCCCAGACCTGCTCGGACTTCATCGAAGAGGCTTGACTCACCTGCAGAGAAACCTTTGGGGAGGAGGTCGCCCTTTTACTCCTCCACTCCTGTGTTGACAGTGGCTTGTGTCCATCAACAAAAGGGGGGGAAGTCCTGGCCACAGCCAGCCGCAGACAGCATGAGTTTTGTGGGAAGAGCCCCTTTTTCCCCTTTTTTTCCCCCTTCCCCTTCTCAGTGTGGGGGTAAGATCCCCATTTTCAGCTTCTCCCGCAAACCGGGGCCTCATGTGACAACCGCCAGAGCCCAACAGCACCCCCTGCTGGCCACCACCGAGCAACTGCAGGCTCTGCACCTCCAGTGATCCAACACCACCCCCTGCTGACGTGGTTGGAATTGCACCAAAGGCGGAAAGTACTGAACTATTTCCTTTTTCAAGGGGATTTTTGGGTACAGGATTATTGTTTGGTTGGTTTTGTGTTCTTTTGTTGTTTTGCGAATACAAGTATATCCTTTAATAAAGGGCTGTTATTTTTTCTTTCTCCATACTTCCTCAATTGGAGCCTCTTAATTTCTGATTTACAATTGCTTAGAGGGAGGAGTTTGGTCTTCCTCATAATTCATCCTCCTTAGCAAAACACTTCAGTCTCATTAAACTGAGACAGACAAGACCTATGATTTCATATGCAAATTTTTTCTGTGTTTCAGTTCTGAGGAATTTTTTCTTGACCTTTATATGTCACATTCTCATCTTGAACCAAGCTATTTTCACTAATCCCTATGTCAGTCCCACTCACATTAATATATACTATAAATTTGCTAAAGATATGTTCAATCTAGTCATTCAAGTTATTGAAAAAAATGCTGAGCAATTCTGACTTCAGCTTCAGTCACCAGGATATTCCATGTGTTACTGGGCACTCACTGAATTTCAAACCATTGGCTACAACCCTTCGAACTGTACAATCCAGTCAATTTTTAATTAATCTAAAAGGATTAGCCTTTAGTTCCTCCGCTTTCCAATGTAACAGCTGTACAAAATGGTGTTAAAAGCCTTACTAAAGTCAAGTCACATTACATTCACCCATTTTGCTCATTCACATGCCAGTCATTTCATCTCAGAAAGCAATCCTACTGATCAAACATAATATGGCCCTCATAAATCCATGTTTCCTATTTCCGATTGCATTCCTTGTTTGAAAACGGTTTCTAATAAGATATGCTATTCATTTAAAGCCTGAGATGAATCTGAACAGCCTATTATTTACAATTCTGTCTCCTTACCTTTTTTAAAAGAGAATGTAAGATTAACCTTTCTTTCATCAACCATAAGGAAACTACCCCTGACAACCAAGACTCTGTATGGGGAATGGTGCCAGATGAATTTCACCCAAGAATCAAAACTACCAAAGATCTGCATATTTATCCAACTTTTATCGATAGTCCTAGTCTGCTGTCCACCTCATTCCAAAGCCATAATGTTATGCACCAACATTTGAGAACAATGTTATCCATGAACAATGAGACAAAACTTGGGGTGAGTACTTCAGTCATTTCTATATCATACTCCCCAACTTGTTTTTTTTTTCTTTCCTTTGTATCTCTCAAGAGTTCTTATTAATTGTTTCAGTTTTCTTACAAGGCTGAAAACTGAATCACGTCTTTGAATGAGAGATTCTTAGACATAATTTTTTGTCTAAATATAAGCAGTATCTCATTACTTTGCTGGACTCTAAAATATTTGCAACTTTTAAAAACTATAAAACATAGAATGAAAATAAAATGTATCTTATAATGATTAGATTGAATTTAGCACACTAAAACAGCTGACGAAAGCAAACTCAGTCAATATAACTCTGTGTATTGTTAGTTATATACTAGTATATAATATATAGTTAAATATATATAGTTTTATATTTAATAAATTAAATTAAATAATTAAAATATATTTAATAATTAAAATATATAGTTATATATTTAATATAGTTATATTAAAATAGTTAATTTTAATATAACTATTAAAATTGAGTGGCAGGTATGAGTAATCCTGCTGAATAAACTAAATGCACTGATGAGTCCTGACTGAAGGAAATTTTTCAAGTTGTGGTGATGCATATGGTATAAAATTCACTAGATCACAAATTCTATGGGGGGGATCATCTCTATTTGTATGTATTTAATAATAAAATATATTTCTTTTTAAAGTCCACATCTTTCAGAAACTTCAGGAGATGAATAAAAAGTGATATGGGTGATCTAACAACACTTCTGAGAATAATGAAACTTCAGTGAAAACCACGAAAGGGCTACATTGGATGCTAGATAAGAAGTCAGTGCTCCTTCGAGTGAAGGTGACAAAATTCCTTGAACTCCATGCGAAATTGGCACCACACTATTATAGATCCGTTCTTGTTTTCAAAATCTGAAAAAAATGGTAAGTTAATTTTTTTAAGAGGTTGAACTAGTTCTTCCTATAAAGTTGAGCGGTTGCAGAGTAATGCTTCCATCACAGAGACAAGTACATCTATATTTTTGAAGATGGAATTTGGAAATTGAGCCTCAGTCACGAATGTGATATAAAGATCAATTCAAATGTTCAACTGGTAGGTAAAAAACAATACCAGTATTGCAAAAGAGGCCTCCAGAGACAGAAAACAAGGCAAAAGAAGTTCAGATTTGGAACAGGTAAAGTGTTGTACTTAAGCTGCTGCTAAATGTCACTGCTACTTTTAGCTTGAATTTAAATTGACCCTTTTGGTACATTTCCTCTTGTGGCATACCACCTTGATCTCCTTTGTTTCCAAACTTCTATCATGTGATCACTGGGATCTGCTCTGCTAGAGAAATTAGGCCTTTCAGTTCTTTGCTTGGAACAAGCTGTTCAGCATAGCTTCTCCATTCCTTTATAAAGAAAATCAGAAATGTGAAACAGATTTCCTGTCTCAAATTAAAAAAAAAAAATAAAAAATCCACTTTCTGAATATATTCTGTGCCTCAGTACAAAACAGGGACAGTGAAACTGCTTGAATGGTTTTGTACAATCCAAATACTCTTGTGGCAGAGACCTCTTTGTTTCTTCCCCTCTTTTGGATCTTCTTAGTCATTGTTTACTCTCTCCTGCTAAATCCTTTCTGCAGCTACATTTTGCTGGCAACAGCAGCAGCCTGCAAGTTTCAGGCACATTATTCTCCTTCTATATATATCCATAGTCTTTGGTAGATTCTGTGGAAAAGATACCAAAATCAGACTGAAAGAGTTAAGGAGGGAAGATAGCAATTCAGAAGGAAAAGTAACCCCTGAAGTAAGTGTATATATTATCAGGATCAATGAGAAAGTTGGTAAAATTTTGTAGAGGGATAAAAACAACACTTGAACAGAGACAAATTGAATCATCTCCAGGTTTCTAAGTCACCCAGGATGTCCGAACAACAGATTGATTAGGACTTCTTAAAGAAACTGTATATCTCAGCTTAATTTTACCTAGCTATGCAGGTATCCAGTAAAAATAGTCTTGGAGGACAAACTCTCTTTATCTCAGCTGCTCATTGCTCACAGCTCAAGCTACACACTCTGACAATGGCCTTCTTCAGCAAGGATGAATTTGAAGCTCAGAAAGGATAAGGTCATGATTTGCTAGGTTACTGCAATTCCCTTTGCCTTTCCTTCAATACCAGAAGCAGATGCATGGATCATATTCTTGTTTCAGACAAACAGACCTGCAAAAAACTATCCAATTTCATGATGAAGAGGGAGCGTGAAGATGATTTTTTATGGTTTCAAATAAATTTTATATCTTAATGTTTATCTAGTAGAAGGTGATGAAAGAAGGTAAGATTTTTCAGAGGCCCAGTTATTCTGAAATAACTTTTTCATCAAAGCAGGCGTTTATCAATATATGTATTCTTTTACCTATATCCTCAAACAGTAATTGCAATCATATGAGATGAGAGTTAGAATTACGTAAGAGGAACTAGAATATTTTTCTTATACTGTATGAAAAACAGGTAAAACATGCAGTGAAATCTGTACAAGTTTTCACTTTCACCTTAAAATAACATAGTGCCTTTAGCTGTGGCCCAGTTATTTCTGATTACAGGGTCAATTCTAGACATTTCAATTATTAAAAAAAAAAACAAATTGCAAATTAATCCTATTTGCATGGGCCATACATAGTTAAAACATGCCTTTAAAGACTTATTTCTCTCTAAACTAGCAAGCTTTATTACTGTGAACTAAATAGCATCAAGGAACAAACATGGGGCCTGAAGGTGAATTCCTCATTCAAATGCTCACTGAGGTGTACACAGCACATACAAACTTGCATTTCCACAGCAGCCATTCCCAAGGATCCAGTTGTATCATTCCATACTGGAGGATGGAAGAGTTTGAAAGCTGTGACATGGATAAAGTTTACCAGAGGATACAGACTGGCATTGTTCAGTTTACACATACAAATATAGCTTTAGTGTCCTACACACATCTCAGGAGAGATGCTCATCCTTCCTTAGTTTTTCTAAAAGCAATTTGGGAAAGGAGACAAGCAGAAAATGTGCAGAAATCCCACAGTGAATACTCATCTTGTATTATTTTATGGGTATATTGAGTAAGAAAATGATTTATGATGCACCTAACTGCTTTCAGAAGTAAAACAGGTGTGTGCTCAGACAAGTACATAGTAAAGGCACAATTTGGAAGCACATATTTTCTTGAAAAATTTAAGGGTCTATATGAATAAAGTGACACATTGTCCACAGAGAACACGGAAACAGTACAAGGAACTTAAATGCATATTTTTTGGGGGGGTTGAAATTCGAATGGGGAGTTGGTTTCACTTTTTAATAGCAAACCACTGCAAATAGCAGATGGGGGGAAACTACAGTGTTTAGCTTGGAGATCAAGTGTCATTTAGCCAGGCTTTTGTATTGCTCCAGTAATATAATGTCTAGACACCAATATCTAAAGTGGAATTAGTGAGGAACAATATAATGATTTATTTACTGAATTCTTTGTGAAAGCACTTGAATTGTAAATGTTTGGTATTGGCAGAGATCACACACACTCAATACTTCAAATTGCTTGTTCCTTTTCCTAGACCAACCTTATGAATTACACTTGTACATGTTCTGTTCTATCATTTGAAAAAACAATATTTCTCCCCACACCACATAAACTACTGTACTTTTTAACTCTTATATGATTAGTCTAAGCCACCCTGTCTGGAGGTGCTTTGCATTTTTTGTTGTGCAACAGTAACAATCAGCTACTGAAGAGTTCCGTATGGCAGCTGCTCTGCTTCTTTCCTTTGGGATGCAGGTGAATATTTCTATTTTAATCTTTCAAAGCTATGGCATATGATACAGGGGAGGGAGGGGAGGGGAGGGGAGGGGAGGAAAAAAGAAATGGCAGAAGACAGAATGAAAGAAAGAAAAGAGAGAGAAAGGCTAAATGAAAAAAAAAAAAAGACAAAAAGGAAAAGGAAGATGGAAAAATTAAAGGAAAGGGGGAAAAGTAAAGGTAAGAAATTAGAAGAGCAAGACAGAGAGATCCAAAATTTGCTTTGATCAAGAAACCATGTACTGTACAAGAGCTGTATAGGATCTACTGCCTCTTTGAATCTTGTGTCTATCCAGAAGAAAATGGTAACTGGATGGATAGAACGAGCAATTGACAGACATGATCTCATCCATTAATCTATCCAAATATCTGTCATAACAGAGTGGAGAGAGGTATGAAGTAGCAAGAGTATGAGAAATCTAAATTTAGACTTGCTGTAATTTTAGACCAGAGACGGCTACTGCCTAAGATCCAATTACTAAGTGCCAGATGTTGCAACTCAGAAACACATCTGTAGCATTGGAAAATAAGTAGGAAATCCTCTCAAAGATAAAAATGCCAGATGATAAGACATTTCAAAATTTAATTAATTTTATAACATATGGTTATGCTTTCAGAAATGTTGAATGTGTTTTGAACAACCTAAGTAGAGGGTGTTGACCAAAAATATGTTTGCTTTCAGAAGTAACTGCTTACCACATACATTTAAAGTAAAGAGTGCTTGTTTATTTGAAATAAAAAGATGGGAGAGGTTGGGTTTTTTTAATTAAATAAAACATGAGCAGGATCCATCTGCTTATTTGCTGTGCATTGACAAAACCTAGAAGTGTTAAAAAAAAAACAACAAACAAAACAGAGATATCTAATATGCAGTTGGCAGTCATCCAATGACTTCTCTGCTAGTAAAGAAGGAAACTCACAAGCTTCAATTTCCTTCTGTCACACCTAGAATTCTCAATATAAAAATGTATACTTTGCATCATTTTCAAATATCTGATGCAGGGGGGAATTATCCTGTCTGAATAACTAAATCAAATGTACCATGAAATTTGAAGCCACAGGACAGAGTTCACAGGCAATTTTTTGCCCCTCTGAATTATTGTTAACATTTTGCTGCTGTGACTGCACATCTTTATCATACTCTTAAAGTATAGAATTGTTTTATCTTATTATTTCACTGTACTCTACTAAATTCATTTTTATAAGAAACGTATGGCTTTAGACTAAACTGCTGATCTTTTTTAAAGGCTCTTTTCCTCTAGTAGTCTAATTTTATCTTTAGTCAGCTGTTCATACCGGTCATTTATATTATTTGTCAGGGCCAGAAGGGGGATTTGCCTTAATCCATTATAATTAATTTTGAGAGATTCTGTATGTCATATTTGCATTAATGAAGCTATAGGGAGAAGAGAGTGAAAGAGAGATGATCTGTAGAAATTGACTTAATACTTGAAATGGATACATTGAATATAACTAATAAACACAAACTGTAGCATTGTCTACCCCGTCTTCTGTCATTTTTCTGATTTTCAGACTACAGGTATGTATCAGGAAAAAATAGACACAAAGAGTTCTGGTCCTAGTTCAGTTTTAAGTACCCAAATCCTTCAATATGGCTTTAGTCAGAACAACTGGTGCTAACTAATCTGGTGGCCTTCTTCTCTTATCCTGTGGCCTGCATCACAGGATAAGAGAAGAACTACAGATATGATCTACCTAGAATTCTGTAAGGCCTTTGTTGCAGTCCCCTGTTTGACGAATAGACTGTTAGATGGATAAGGAATTGTCTGGATGGCCACTCCCAAAGACTGGCTCACAGTCCAAGTGGAAATCACTGGGTGGTATCCCTCAAGGATCCATTCTGGGACCAACACTATTTAATATCTACACCAATGACATAGTGGGATTGAGTGCATCCTCACCAAGTTTGCAAACACCAGCTTGTGTGCTGCTCTTGATTTGCTAGAGGGATGGGATACCATTCAGAGACACCTAGGCATGCTTGAACCATGTGAGCCTCATGAAGTTCGATAAGGTCAAGTACAAGGTCCTGCACGTGGGTCAGGGTAATTCAAAATATCGGTACAGATAAGGGAATTAACAGATTGAGAGCTGCCTTGCAGAGAAGGACTTGGGAATACTGGTGGAGGAAAACTCAGACATGTCTCAGCAATATGTGCTTGTAACCGAGAAAGCCAACCATATCCTTGGCTACATCAAAAGAAGTGTGTTCAGCAGGTTGAGGGAGAGGATTCTGCCCCTCTACTCTGCTCACATGGGACCCCCACTTTCAGTCCCGCATCCAGATCTGCAGTCCACAGTACATGAAAGACATGGACCTGTTGGAACAGATGCAGAGAAGAGCCATGAAGATCATCAGACAGCTGGAACACCTCTCCTATGGAGAAAGTCTGGGAGAGATGGGACAGTTCAGCCTGGAGAATAAAGGTTCTGGAGACACATTATTGTGAGCTTTTAAAATAAAAAAGGGGTTTACAAGAAAGATAGAGAGACCTGCAGTGACAGAACAAGGAAAAACGTTTAAACTGAAAGACACTAGGTTTAGAACCGGGCATAAGGAGGAAATTTTTTACCTTGAGGGTTGTGAGAAACTGGAACAGGTTTGCCGGAAGAAGTTGTGGATGTCCCATGCCTGGAAATGTTCTAAGTCAGTTTTATGGGACTTTGAGCAATCTCGTAAAACAGATGGTGTCCTTGCCAATGGGCAGGGCTAGATTATCATTAAAGATCCCATCCAACCCAAGCCATTATTTGAGTCTATGAAAATCTTATTGATGGGTAGCAAACTAGAATGGTTTCCCCCAAAATAACTCTTTCATTCTAAAAGGTCTTGTTCTCTTCAACTAGAAAAGCATGATATGTAGGTGGATATATAGGTGATCACAATGTTACAAGAGGTGACAGGAAAAAAATCAAAAACTTACTTTGTTATGGGTAGTAGTGTCTCTTGAAATGAGAGATAGCATGGTAAAAATCCATTACTGACATTGTTTGGAGTCCGTAATGAGACCAGAGCCAGTATATTGTACTAGTTTCTGTGCAGATGGAGGAGTGGAGGCTTGAGTTGTAATCTGTCTCTAAAACATTGTCATCTAAAAGGATGGGAAGGAAAATAATACTGCATAGAGTTGGGACTATTTGTGTGCAGAAATACTGAAGGAATGGAAAAGGCTGCCCCTCAGGGTAGTGATATTTGCCTTTAATACCCCTGGATTCTTAATTTTGAATCCAGTTTTGTGACCTGATGTTTATCCCTCATTATACACATAATCACCATTTATTAAACAGTCTTGCATAATATCTAAGATTTCTTACCATCTTTTTTGCTAAATCTGTACGTACTGGTTAGAAACCACTGTAACACTTTCTACTCCCCATGGTGTGCTCAAGCTTACAGTACAGTGCACTGGGCATTTGCTAGCTATTAAATTTTAATATAGTAAAGTTAATGCTGCATACTTTTATCAAAAAGACAACAAAACTAATTCAGATCATGAGCATAAAGAAAATCCCATTTTTTGGAGAATCAAGAATATTTGCCCTGTGGATTTAAGAAAAAAAAAAAAAACAAACCCAAACTTTCCTCCTGCTCTTACTTTCAGTTCATGCATCCTTCAAAGGTTTTCTGGTTAAAAGAAAAATTAGCTCACTCAGTTTCCAGTGTGCACATTTTCTTTCATGAAAGACCCTGTAGTGCTGCTTTAAAATTAAGTCTCACCTTGTGGCAAACAGAAACCAATGAAGCAATCAGACTCCAGTTGAACAGTTTTCACCAACTTTTTATTAGTAACAGGAAAACAGTAATTAGATAGCTGAAAATGTACTTATGGAAACCACAGAAAACACAGGGGTCTTTGACCAACAGAAGAAAAACTCAGAGTCATTCTGTTTCTTCTTTGCCTAAAAGAATTTTTCACAGTACAAAAAAAATTGATTGATTTGGAGTAGGATTTAAGAGCCTGAATTCCACTGACAGTAAATGGGATTTATCCTACGTCTTTTAGTTATTTCTGGGAATCTCAGCTTTGAGAAAGATCTATTGCTAAACATGCTGGGGGTTTTTTCAGTTTTTTCTCACTGAGTGAAGAGTCATGTGTTTTCCTTATTAATCAACAGTTTGCTCCCTACATCCTGTATTCACATGGGTATTTTCATTGATTTTGAAATAAGCATCTTAAAAAACATGTGCTGTTTACAGATCAAGAGCTACTGTAGAAAGAACTTTTCAAATATAACTTGCTGCCAACATCTGTTACAATTCTGTAGCAGGCAATAAAGAAACCAAAATAAAAATGAATGCATTAACATAACCTATAAAATGATAAAGATACCAAGCTTGACTACATGCTGACAGTTGATGTTGAAGAAATACAGCTTGACCATTTGGATTTTCTCAAATATGTGAAATTTATTTATAGTTGTCGCTTTTTATGTTGGAATAATGCTCCCTAAGCCTTATGGCAAACCTTTAAAATTTAAGGGTGCCTTTGGGAAGGAAATCTCACTAAGTGCAAATTATCAGGCTGTCACAGGGTGTAGGGAAAAAATCTGGTCATTATGTCCTGGGACTAGAGTCATCATTATGGAAGCCAAATAGATGGTCTGAGGGAGAGAACAGCTGTCACGTTATGTACAGCTCTTTGAGTGACACATTTTGAACAGATAGCAGTGAGTGAAGGCATTGAAATTTTTTGGACTTTAGCTGCCTCCCTTATCTAATTTATCATAATTGGTTTTCATCCCTTCTTTTCTACCTCCCACTCTTTCTCATAATCTCTCTTTTTCATAATTATTTTTCACCCTTTAAAAAAAAAACAAACCACCCAGAAATCTTCCACTGGATTGGTTTCTAGCACAAGAGTTGTTCTAGTAAGCAGAATTCTTCAGATGAAAGTATTTTGGAAAATCCTTCAAATGGAAGCATGGCTGCTACCAGCAAAAGAAATGTCTTTATTTCCTGGTATTGTTAACCCATCTGTTGGAGTGACGTGCTGTAACCAGAGAAAGGTCCTTTTGCTTTTGTAAACTTCACCTGTATATTGCTGATGAGTAATTTCAGGTTGAGGTAGGCCTTTCATATCATAGTTACCATAGGACAAAGTACAGTTTTTAGTTTCCTAAAAACAAAGTTTGATTAGAAACAGCTTTGTAATATACACATAGTTTCCCTGTTTCCTTCCTAAATAAAATTGTTCACTATTTTTGATTTTTAGTTATTTATCTCTTTGTCTTGTCAAAGTTCTTTCTTCTGCAACACCTTTTGCCCAGATTTTGATACTTGCAATTGTCTCAGGAAGCAAAACTCAGATCTGCTTTATTCTCAAAATATTCTGAAATTCAACAAATGTGAGAAAATTATATAGCCTAGATGGTTTATACAAAAACAGAAGGAATTCAAAATATGCTCCTGTGGCTAGTAATATCTTTTGTCAGCTGATAACTAATGCTTTACTTTGTTTGACTGTTCTAATGTTTCAGAGAAAAAGGTCCTTTACTACATTGCTAGGGAGAGTCAACACAGGGAACCAAAGTGATAGCTTTAACTTTGCTTTCCTGCCTTCCCTCTCAGCTCTCTCTCTCTGACTTTGTTTTAAAGGATAAAAGTTTAGATTTCATGCATAATGATGAAAGAGCCTCTGGCCCATCTGAACCAGCCTGTCCTTATTTCCTCAAAAAGGACAAGTGATGTATCCAGCTTTACTGAGCTGGTTTTTGTCAGGTTTGTTATGGTTTGACTGGGGGTTTTGGATGATGCCTAATGGTGCTAAGGAAAAAAAACTCTGGAGCAGTTAATTGAGGATGAGATAAGAAAAGGGTTTAATTTGTGCCTCGGCATAAGGTTACAGAACACGCATGCAGGCCGTGTTCAGGTGTTACAATTTATAATACTGCCTGATCAATCCAAGTTTTTCCACCCTGTAGCCTTTGCTCTGGTCCATCCCCTAGCCCACCCCCTGGGAATAGGGTCTGGAGGCTTTTCTTCATCATCTTCATCTTCTTCAGAACACAAAGGGTACACTGTCACCTAGTTTCTGACCATGTTCTGTGGTTCAGGCCAAGATATGAGTGTTCTCTAAACAGCATAGGCCTTGCCTTGACAAAAGACTAAACATTTTCTACTGGAATTCAGGGGTAGAATTGATATGGGGAACATAGAATGGGGTGATGGGATAGGGAATGTGTAAACTCAAGGGTGCTAAAGGATGAGAAAATAAGGGCTGCAGCTTCTTAAATCTACTTCTACTACTTAAGTACTTACAAAGTTTATAAAATTAGGAAAATAAGAAAAAAACAGATGGACTTTACGGCATCATGGGGTAGGGGATTGATTGTTTTGGAGTGGTTTTTTAAATTTAGTAAAATGTTTCTTTTGCAATAAATGTACACAAAGTTCCATTCCTCTGAAACCAGCAAGAATAAAAAGAGAGAAACTGTTTTCTAAGGCAACAAGGTTTTCCATTTACTCCAAAGTACTCTTTCCAGGGCTGCACCGTATGCTTCCCTTCTGGCATGCAGAGATCTGGTTCCTTACAGATGTTCTTAGTAACCTGCCCCCAAATCAATGTCTCAGACTTCTGTGTTTTCAGTCTGTGTGCCTATGTCTTCAACAAGCTTATCTGTGTTCTGGGCTTTGATCTCTGTTGTTACAAAAAGAGATTTTTGTAATTTTATTTCTCCTGAATGAAAGGTGTGACCAACATGTATCTTGTTAACAAGGTCAGACATCACCACCAACAACCATCATTCTGATGGTAACCACAGTTGCTATTTCTGATGTCCCTAAAATTTTTATAAATAAATATCTTTCTCACCTTTTATATACATTAAGTGACTTTCAGGAGAAAGACCCCCTCATAATACAGGTATGCACATGGGTCAGTGTGGTTCTAATCTCGACTAGTGTATTCATACATCCATGCAAATAAATTACTAATGTAAAAGAAAGATTTTAATAAATACAGAAACAATCCCAGCTTCTTGTGTAAAGACATGCAGAGGTCTTCATGGTTTGTGAAGTAGGAGCTTGAAGTATTTAAAGGTTTTTTTAAAAAATCATTATTTTTATCTTGATTTTAGTGTTTGGTTGTTTTGGGGTTTTTTCTCTCCTAAGCTTCTATATAAATTATATAGCTGTTCTATAAAATCTATTTTTTAGCACCAGGTTCAGTATCTGATACCCAGAGTTCATATATTAACCAGAATAAAATACAGATTTGGAGAGAAGAGAACAAAAACAACAACCAGCAAACCAATAAACAAAAAAGTGCACTCAGAAAAGAATAAAAGAAGAAAATTAAGCAAAACAAGAGAAAAGAAAGATGAGTATGGATGAAGCATGCAAGCCCAGGAATTTGAAATGTTCCCTGGTTGCAGAATCTGTCATTGCTTGAAGCACTAGGCTGATATGTGAATTGCACCTTTTCAAGGTGAGAACACTTAAGGCACAAAATGAGGGTGGAGGGAGAGTGAGCAGAATTCACACCAGACAGATGTGTGAACTCTCATAGGGAGCAGCACAGACAAAAGATTCCGCTCAGAAACATTATAGCTGAGGGACAATAAAACTATTAAGGACACAGAAAATGAGAGCATATTTTAAGTTCAGTGCACATTAAATACTGAGAGCTCAGACAACAGTAACTTTGGAAGAGATTTTCACAACTTCTGTATTGTACTAGCAGCCCCACATTTTTTGACTTTTTTTATTATGAGTTTGAGACTGTAGTATAGACAGAAAATGGTATGAAGAACATTACAAACCATGAAATAGTGGGATCAATGTATTTTAGCATAGGCTTTCTTATTTAATTTCTTGCAAACATCTCTTTTCTCATTGCTGACAGCTTCATTTACACTGGCTTGACTGAAAGACCCAAAATTGCTACAGCTCTGTGCTATACCTCACAGCACAGAATGTAAAGCAGAAGTGGCAGCTTGAGCCAGGAGAAATCACAAGGGTAGGAGATGTGGGACATTTCTTAGAAATGGTTATCTTTCACTAACTTGTTTTCAGGTAGAAATAATATCTTGAAGTTTAAAAACAGCGTACACTTGAAAGAGAGACACATATGAAAATTGTAAATGATTGCATGTGCCACACACCCCTCTCATCCATCCAAATCCTTTTGTTCCATTCACCATTTTAGTCTAATATACACTATGAGGCAAATATAGCAATTTCAAAATCATTTTGCCCAGTAAGAGACATTGGAAATTAAGTGGTCAGTCCTGAAAATGGCGGAGGCTCCATTTGCTGAAATGAGGTGAATCCTCCTTTTCAGCAATGTACTTTGTTCCATAAGTAATCTGATATACAGAAGCAGAGTTTTTAAGATTAAGCTACTGGTGGCACTTGGAGTGTTTTGGAGTGTTTTGTATCCAGAACTTGATAAAAAAAGTTCAGTCTAAAATTTTTTCCAGGTTCTGCAATGCCAATCTATAAATACTGCATAAGGCAATGGGGCTATTGAGTGTAGTCCAGCCTAGTTTCTGCTACAACATTTTATTTTTATATAACACAACTATACACTGAAGGACACTGTTGGCAGCAAGCCAGGCAGTTCCCATAGTAGTACCTAGTGTTTACCAATACATCGCTGATGAACAGGTCTTGGGATTAATAGGTAGATAAAGACTTTAGGCTTCACTGGCAGCTCAGAGACACCAAGATCAAGCATAAAGCATTTTGAAAGTCAGTGATTTTAGAACATAAAGTCCTCAATGGCAATGCCTACTCTGAGCTGTGAGAACTCAGAGGAAAAGGGGAGGAAAAAGAGAACAAAAAAGAGTAGCCTCACAGCAGGCTGCAGTGGTTTGGAGTTTCTTCTGTGGACAGTAGTGGGGTCAAGTCAAGCTTAAACAACCTTATGTCTCTATCTCACCAAAGCTACATGTTACTTAGTCTCCTCTGTCTTGAAGACATGGCAAGGGTAGCACTTGTATTAATGTTATCTCATCTGATCATGGGTGGAAAAAGCAAAGCTACTCATGCAGACACAACAAAGGAAAAGTCAGTCTTTAGGATGCAGGTCCATAGAGCTCTTTGGCAGACAAGTCCTACTAAAAAGAATCCCATATTTTCTAGAGTATCCAAGGAGAAGAAGATCCAGTCTGGTCAGTTTAGGTGCATAAACTTTAATGGCCATGATCTCCACATTCAGTTTATCAAACACACCCACCTGGCTGGCTGCACTGTAAAGAGAGTATGGGCACCCACCTCAGGTCCCAAACACAGGAGCAATCATCACAGAAAAACAGCAATTCTCCTGTAACTGAGAGACTGCTTAGTCTAAAACCCTGTCATAAACTGGCTGACAGAGTATCTTCGAAGAGTTTTGTATTCACAGGGTGCAAAGTTAAATGAGGTCTTTCTCTTTAAAGGGTTATTGTCCTTTACCCCCAACCCTGCAGGCAGACCTTTGCGCTCTGGAGAGCAAATCTGAAATCAGTATTGTTCAATAGGGATACGGAGCTTCACAGCTCATATGGAACCAGAGGATAATTAAGGACAAGGCAGAGCAAGTGCATACAGATATTGTGAGGCAATAAGAGATAAGGGACAAGATTGCAAGCAATCCTACCCTTATGTAGGCCAACAGCATGCACAGTTTGACAGTTCAATATATAGCTTGTAAATTGTATACAATTTTATGGTTCCAAAATGTACCAGATCAGTACTTCAGCAGATCCCACTAATCATTGCCCTGCATTTAACAGTATGCTCACAAAAGCATCAAACTGCCTTACTCCTTTTGAGGTGCCTGACATTTTCTGAGTTCCAGGGCAGGCAAATTCTCTCATTGTAGTAACTCTTTCAGAACAAATCCTTATTTTTGTTCCACAAAAACAGACATGGACAGCTCCACAGCACTGCAGTGGAGATTCAATTGGGGATTCAGAATCACATCTGCAGAGCCAGCTTCATGCCATGTATTCCTTAGGTTCCATTT
Organism: Corapipo altera; assembly: GCF_003945725.1. Lineage (NCBI taxonomy): Eukaryota > Metazoa > Chordata > Aves > Passeriformes > Pipridae > Corapipo > Corapipo altera. The sequence continues at coordinate 497,053 of NW_020884883.1, read as the reverse complement.
AAACAAAGCAGAGCTAAATGTGCTTTGAGGAGATAGGGGTAAGAACTCCCATTGGGAATAGAAATCACTGATGTATAAAAAGCTAACAAATTGTTAAAAAAAATTGTTAAAAAGCTTCAAATTATATTGAAACTACCTATCACTGTCAAATACATCAAGCAAATTTAGCATTCGCATTTAGTGAAAAATCTCACTGTAGAAATTTAGCATGTTACTATAGATTATCAGTTCTGTCTAGTTTGCTACAAAAAAAAGTGCCTGGAGACTATGATGGACAGGAATGAGAGCAAGAAAGAAAAGCCAAAAATGGTGAGTTAGAAATGCCATCAAACCAGAGGGTTCTCAGTTTGGTGCCATGTTTTTCTGCCACGGTCACTCTTTCCAGTACCCAATTTTTATGCCCATATCTGGCAGCTGCCTGGAATAACCCCACTCTCTCCATACTCTGACAATAGTTTATGTAGCACTGAGTGGGGCAGATGCACTCCAAGGACTTCAAGAAAACAATGTTCTATCTGGAAAAGAAAAAGCCTTGGCTCTATGACACATATTGGTTTGTAGTTGTACTAAATTTTGCCAGAGTTTATAAGTCAATGAAACAGATAATGGAAGTTGCTATATAGCCTAGAACAGATTTCTTAAGGCTGGGATGGATAAGTTTCACTTTGGCTTCCTCTAATCTGTGGTCCATGAGAAATGGAGATGCAAAGAGAAATCCATATATTATGGATTATGTATCAGGTGTTGCAGAATTTACCCATAAGTATCAGAGTTGGTGAATGACCAAGAAAATGTCCACATTGCTGAGGGCCTAATATTTGGATTACATTGAAGGAAATTATCATGAAAGCTGTTGAAAAGCTTCAAATTATAAACTTTTTGATAATTGTAGTTGTATTTCATTCAAGATTTGTATGGATCTCTTTATATTCTTTGGGTGTTTCAGCAAGCACAATTATCTCAAATATCTCAGTCACAATTTAATTCAAAATGCAAATAAATTATCCTACAACTTCAGAGAAAAGATCTCATTATTCAAATAAAATCATTGCTAGATAATCAGCATAATTTTGTAGCGACGATGTGCAAAATCAAAGCATGCATTTTAAAGGCTGTAAGTGAAAAACTGGCCCTAATAAATCAGTAGGAATTTGGCAACTGATTTAAAGGGAAGTAGGATTCCACTAAGCATCATTATTTCAGTAAAATATGAGTTCAAGTCATGATGACAAACATGCAATAACTTTAAATCTATCCAAAAGCTGATAATTCTCATTCCAGAAATAAAATTTAAAAAAAAATCCAGGCTTGCAAAATGCTTACGAATTGAAGAGCCACAAAGTTGAGAAGAATACTGCACCACCTCCCTTATGAAGATAGGCTGAGAAAGTTGGGACTGTTCAGCCTGAAGAACAGAAGGTTGTGTGGAGACCTCATAGTCAACTTCCAGTATCTGAAGAGGGTCTACAGGGAAGCTAGACAGGGACTCTTCATCAGAAACCGTAGTGATAAGACAAGAAGTAAGGGGAACAAATTGAAAGAGAAGTAATTTAGGTTGGTGTGCAGTTTTGGTCACCGCAGTGTAAGATATATAAGCTACTAGAGAGTGTCCAAAGGAGGGCAATGAAGATGGTGAAGGGCCTTGAGGGGAAGCTGTGTGAGGAGTGGCTGAGGTCCCTTTGTTCAACCTGGAGAAGGGGAGACTGGAGGAGACCTCATTGCAGTCTACAACTTCCTCATGAGGGGAAGAGGAGGGGCAGGCACTGATCTCTTCTCTGTGGTGACCAGTGACAAAACCCAAGGGAATGGCCTGAAGTTGTGTCAGTGGAGGTTTAGGTTGGATATTAGAAAAAGGTCCTTCACCCAAAGGGTGGTTGGGCACTGGAACCCTGGAAGTGGTCTCAGCACCAAGGCTGACAGAGTTCAAGAAGCATTTGGACAGTATTCTCAGGCACATGGTGTGATTCTTGTGGGTGGTCCTGTGCAGGGCTAAGGATTGGATTCCATGATCCTTGTGGGTCCCTTCCAACTCAGCATATTCTGTGACTCTGGATATTAGGAAGAAGCTCTTTACCAGCAGGGTGGTGACATACTAGAACAGGTTACCCAGGGAGGTTGTGGATGCCTCAACCCTGGCAGCATTCAAAGCTAAGTTGGATAAGGCCTTGAACAACCTGGTCTAGTGGGAGGTGTTCTTCCCCAGGGCAGAGTGGGTTAGGACTTGCTGATTTTTAATATCCTTTCCAACCTCTAACATTCTATGATTCTATGATTGAATTAACAATAATTATAAAGATTAACAATTATTATAAAGATTCAGAGGATTTTCTTCTTTCTGCAGCTCATTAAAATATAGATGTGCTCTACTTTAAGATGAAGGTCTAGTAACTCACAGTGCACTCTCTGCTCATATAAAGCCATCTGTTGCAAAAATTTTTAAATTTTCTCAATTTGGGGTGGTACCTTGTTGTTTGTCATATCAGCTCCTCTAAATGTAAATACTGAAAGAGAACAGATTAGTTTTGCAAGATGTCCAAATCATGTATATTATTTTTCCTAGGGATTTGTAATCTCTTCATTCTTTGTAATATTTGTCACAGTAATTTTTACTCAGAGAGGAGGAGGTAAATGCAGTGTAAAAGTTGGTTTATAAATGCTCCCACACAGATGTGGACATTCACCTGTTCTGCCACAAGCATAGGATTGAAGACAAGTATGTTAATATATATTCATATTTTTATGTCTGGCAGCTGTTACAACTTTTCTGATCTCCCTGAATGATCTATGGCATTACACAAAAATCATCATCCTAATTTGCAAATGCTCTTCCAGAGTTTGCAATGTTGCTGAGTGCAGAAGGGCCAGTAAGTCAAATGGGTCAGACTGGATTGTTCCATTATGCTAAATTTCACATTTTATTGCTGCTGGGTAGACTGGTTATAGGACTGTGCATTGGTTACTGTATTATGTATTTCTAAATTCATCTTGTCACCTAAATGACTCAGTTAGACTTTCCCTAATGAAAGGTCTTGTAGTGAGTTTCTCTGACTGGGTTTTAGTAGTGGGGGAGCTACAGGAGTGGCTTCTGTTAGAAGCTGCCAGAAGCTCCCCCTGTCCCATGGAGCCAATGCCACCCAGCTCCAGGACGGGCTTCCTGCCACTGACCAAGGCCAAGTCAATCAGGAGTAATAGTAATGTTTCTGTGATAACATATTTAGGACCAGAAGGTTGTGGCACAGAAAGAATTCCAGCCAGGGAAGAGCAGAGTGAGAACATGGGAACAACAAGGCAGACACCAACGTCAGTACAGAAGGAGGGGGAGGAGGTGCTCCAGGTGCTGGAGCTGAGGCCCTGCAGCCCATGGTGCAGCCCATGGCGGAGCAGCTGTGCCCCTGCAGACCATGGAGGACCATCAGGGTGCAGAGACCCACCTGCAGCCCATGGGGGACCATCGAGGTGCAGAGACCCATCTGCAGCCCATGGAGGAGCCCTTGCTGGAGCAGGTGGATGCATGAAGGAGGCTGTGACCCCATGTGAGGCCCAAGATGGAGCAGGGTCCTGCTGGACACCTGCAGCCCGTGGAGACAGAAGCCCATGCTGGAGCAGGCTTTTACTGGGTAGGACTTGTGCCCTGTGGAAGACTCACACTGGTACAGCTCATTCGTGAAGGACTGCATCCCATGGAGGAGTGACCCATGGGACAGCAGTTTGGGAAAAATTATTGCCTAAGGGATGGAGTCATGCCGGAGAGGTCCATCAAGGACTGTCTCCCATGGGAGGGACCCCATGGGACCAGGGGAAGGACTCCTCACCCTGAGCGGTGACAGAAACAACTGGCTGTAACACCCATTCCCCTTCCCCCTGCACCACCGGGGGCGGGGGGGAGGAGGGAGAATATGGAAGGAAGAAGGGGGGAGGGAAGGTGTTTTTAAGATTGTTTTATTTCTCACTCTTTGGTTCTTATCCTTACTTAAAGAAATTTAAGTAATATCCGCACTTTGAGTCTGTTTGCCTGTGAAGGTAATCGGTAAGTGACCTCTCCCAGCTGTTAACTCATGAATCCTTAGCTGTTTTTTTCTCTCTCCTCTGTCCAGTTGCAGAGGGGAGAGTGATAGACTGGCTTTAGTGGGTACCTTGGCATCCGGCCAAGGTGTAGTGGTTTGATTTAGGCCTTCCCTGGCAACCAGGTAAAAACCAAGGAAATACCTATATCCCAGTATTCCATCCTATTCTTTACATAAGCAGACATATAAATAAGAAGGAGAGAGGAGGTTGAGCCCTTCTCTTCTGGCAGACTTGGAGAAAGTAGTCTGCCTGCAGCTCCTCCAGCTGTGGGGGTGTCAGCCTGTGGTTTGTTGAGAGGCTGCTGCCTTCTTCCCGAGTTCGAGAGGAGAGATATGGTGATTGTGGGCTGGGACATTTCTGCTTTCTCAAGGAAAATATTGAGATTTCGTTTGCTAGTTCTTATTGACTGTGTATATCTGTTTTGGGGTTTTTTTCTTCTTTTTTTCTTTTTGGGGGTATTTGAGATTCTCTTTTTATCTGTATATAGTATTGTAACTGTATATAAATGTAATGTATTTAAATATATATATGTTGGTTTGGTTTTGTCATTTCGGGGGTTTTTTTGGTACATTTCCCTTCCAATTCTCTCTGCTGTGTTCATAAGAAAAAGAAGGGGGGAAGGGCTTTTGCTGTGGCGTTGGGGACTTGGCAGGGAGCCAGGTCCAAACTGCCACACAAGGTCAACCCACTACAGGTCTTAAGAACTGTGGAACAGTTTTGGTTTTCCAATTCAGTAGATTTGATAATAACTCAAAAAAGGACCTTAGATTCTAGACCCACCGAGCTTCTTACTCACTTATATACTAGTTGGAGATGGTATTGTATTACTACATAATATATAGCAAAAATATGTATTCTTATTTTAACCAGAGATATAGTGACTGAGAAGTTCTCCTTAGTGACCAATAAGAAGCATACTGATATATAGTCTCTACATTCTTTCACAAATGCCAGCAGGATTTCTAATATGACTGTCTCTTTGTATTCTGTCTCCCACAAAACAGTGGTCTACACAGAGGAGTCATTCAAAATATACTGGTATAAGAAGAGTGGCTGACAGTAAGGGAGGATGCCCCCCCATCTTTCTCCCAAGGGCTGCAGGTGGGATGGAGCCAAAAGAGAAACATTGATCTGTTGGCTTCTCATGGAGGGGAAAAACAGAAAATGAGGCAATAAACAGGTCTGAGTCTTATTCCATTTGTATGTATTCTTTTATGATAAGTGGATTGTTTATGTTAAGAAGAAGAAATCTTACAATGTTGAGGAAAGTTTAACAATTTTACGAAGGTATAGAAATTTGGGGTAGCTATGTCTAACTGTGTATTGACTCTGCCCTCCATTAAATCAGTGATTTGCCACAGTGAGCTCAAAATGTTTAAAAAAACAACTAGGTGAGTAAAAAACCCTGTGTACTTGTTGCACTCCTGTTCACAATACAGAAATCACTATTGAGTTACTTGTTAGCAAAGGTGTGGGGTGCTGGTAGGGCCTGTGAGCACTAAGTGTGCTGGGCCTGCATGGCACCTAAAGCTGCAGAGAAGCTCTGCCTGGGGTGAAACCTTTCTGCTCCTCAATGTAAACACAAAACACATGGGACTTGACAGTCTCAAATTAGAAAGAAGGTAATACTGGAGACGATGGGAAACAGTCAGGTGCCCTAACAGTTGTCATACCAAGGAGCTAGAGAAAACTGTGAATAGTTGCCTAAACTATGGAGAAAGGTGAGTCACGTACTTACTCATTCTCTTTCTTCATTTCAAGAAAGGATTATTCTTCAATACAATGATATCTTTGTGATTAAAGGAAGAAAAGTAATTCACTAAGCATCAAGCAGCTCAGGTTTATTCTTGCGTACTTTTTGATGAGAGCTTGAGCTGGCCCTTCTTAATGATCCCAAAAATTTAAATTCAGACTAACATGACCATCAACACAGGAGGTTTGCTATGACAGTTAAGCAAAACCTTAGAGATGAGGATGAGGGTTTGCATTTTGCCTGTTCAACTCAACTAAATTAACCAGTAAACCAAGAAAATAAACTCTCTAATCAGAGTTTGTTTCTCTCAAGTCCAGGCACATCCACTGTGTCACTGTAAGAAATTTGCCTAAACTTGCCATCATGGCTGCTTAACACAGGAGGCTTCCAGAGAAATAAACACATCCATTTTCCAGCTGTTTTATGGTCCTTAACAGCAGGGCTTAGAAGATGGCCAATAATTGTCATACAAATATAACCTGAAAAAATAGCACAATTAAGAAGAGGTTTTTTACCACTCCACATTGTAAGGCTACATATGTACTGCATGGGCACACACAATTGAGAGTAATTCTACTTTCAGGTGTTGTAGTCTTTCATGAAGGCTCACAGACTTTATAAAGTAATCTCTCAAGAGATGAGGGCTCACAGTATAGGGCTGTGCTAAGGTTCTTCCAAAAATAAATTATCAATAGAGAGCTACCCTACTGAGTGAGAATATTGCAAGGAAACAGCATGTTATGGAAAACCACATCATGATTTTTGTACCTAAGCAACAACAAAAAGAAATGAAAGATTGTTAAAACTGCAAGATGTGCAGCAAGACTGTCATCAGAGCAGGAACTGGTAAGTGAAACTGAAAAATATTAAATTGCCTTTCTTCAGATACAGAGTTACAGGGTCTGAAGTACTTCCTTTGCATACTCTCTGAAGGCATTAGGAGTGACACAAAGAATACTAGATCAGGAGCCTGCAGCAAAACCAGGGCTTAGCTCAGCCATTCAGGGAATTTATGTTCTCTCTGCTAAGATAAATTAGAATAACAAATACTGGGAGAGGCTAGACAGGGAGTTCACCTTGTTAAGTGGTTACCATTTGTGCTCCAAATAGAAATATAAACTAACAATATTATGTCCGATTTACAAACAATTCTTTACTTGAAAGAAATAATGATGCATTCCTGTCTTCATGTGCACCTTTAAGTCTGTACTCATGTAAGAGTCAGACTTTTTAAGCCAAAACTTCCATTGTTTAATTTATTATTTATATTAGCTTTAGCATTAATATTTCATAGCCGTTGCCCATCTGTGAGATAAAAGAGAAGCACAAGTTTTAAAGTCAGAGAACCAAATATATAAAACTGTATTTTCAAATTAAAAAATTGTTACATAAAAAAAGTAATACAGGCAAAGTTCATGTTCTCTGCATATAAACATCATTAATAATTTGAAAACTAAGATAACAAATCCAAAAGGTCAAGTCTTCCAAGTGATCTGGCTGACCTTGGAATCAGTCTTTGTGCCTCTCAGTGCTCTTATGCAGTGTTCCCTGAGCCTTAGTGGTATTACAACTTTTAAGCCTCACAGCTCTCATCCTTCTCGTTTCCTCTCATGAATCATAGAAAGAACTCTGTCAAGATACCCTGGATATATCTAAGGCTTCCTTTGCCCATGATGTAAAACTGTAAAAATCTCACACAACTACTGTTATGCAGCAGGTACTTATTCAAATTTATAGTATTTAATTTTTCACAACAAGAATTAGACCGTAGCAAATAGAATTAAACTGTAGCAAATAGTTTCTGTAATGCAACTTTCTGAACATCAAGACATTTTCACAATGAACAAAGTAGCCACAGAGCACACCAGAGCAGCAAATGTCTGAGGCTGGTTGCTGATGCTGGTGTAGCTCCTCACTCTCAGGTGAGCAGGTCTAGAAGAGATAGCTGCTGCAGCTGGCAGGAGGCAGAGGGCTAGCTGAGGCAGCATCCCAGATGCCAGAATGTCTCATCATGGTCCTGTACGGACATGCTTATTCAGTATCACAACAGATAATTTTCTATTTACTTTAAATTTCATTATTGATATAGGACTCCAAATTCCCCTTTACTGTTTTGTTGAGACAATCTTTTGACTTTGCATCTTCTAAATCTAGCTACTAAACTGACTGAGATGATAAAGCATCATTTTCATTTTTAAACAGTAGAACTATGAATATGTATTATTTGTACACAATCTCTCAAAAATGAACCCTGCTTTTCAACTAAATCTCTACTAATACTTTCTTAGAACACTCTGCAATACCAGCTAATGAGAAAAGTAGTGTTATCTGAAAACATGTATGTATCGGACAACTAAATATGACAAAATATTTATGGGTTTAGGCATTGTCTTTAAATACAAAAATCAAAAAAAAACCTTTCAAAAACATGAGTATGTGAATGGATTATTTATTTCTCCTAACATGCAAACTCCTAATGTATGAGAAGGATATTTGTCATGAATGTTGTGTACTGTGTTTTGAGGATTTGAGTTCAGCTTCTCAGAGCAATATCTCATTTTACTATTAACTGTAAAAGTTTTTATTTTCATTAGGCTTTTAATGGGCTCTGTTTTTACTATATACAAGCTTTCCTGAAAGAAGCTTACCTTGAAGTAGGACTAACTCTACAATTGCTTCAATGACCCAGTTTATCTCCTGGGACATGTTTAATTTTACCTTCCCCTCCCAATGAATGTCTTTTTACTTGGAGATATTTTACTCTAACTCAAGGTATTTTACCAAAATATGTAGCATTCACCTGATTGGGTATAGATGCCCATCTCTTACTAAATGTTTTTAAAAAAATAGGCAGTTATAGGACATAATTCATCTCATTCTAATATAGATGCCCAAAAAAATGGTGTAAACTTCCCAGATTACCTTTTTCATTCATAACTGACCATAAAGGGAGTAGGGGATCACTGGTTCATCTACAATTTAGACCACCTGTCCAGGTATGTAGATTTCTTACAAATCCAAGTTCTTTGAAGTATTTTGAATGGTGAATGTCAGCAATTAATATGTACTAAATGTATCTGAATAACAATTATTTAGAATTAGAATATACAATGCGATGATACCTCAACATTCAGATTATTCTTTCATCTTCAAAACAATATTATTTTATTTTTCACATTTCTTTTTTTTTAACCAGTTCTGAAGCAAAAAAGTAACCTGAAAAAAATTACAGAACAAAATAAATCATATAGAAAATAATAAAATAATAAATAATAGCAAATAATAAAAACTTCCTCTGCAAAGAAATATCTGATTGAGCACCCTACATAAATACACATAGGTAGATCTAGATCCAAACCGAAAGCATGAAAAATAAATCTTTTTCTAAATCTTTTCAGTCCTCTTGGTGTATTTTTTAAAGGCTTTTGTATTAAGGACATATTTATATTTATTTAAGGTGCCTTAACTGTAAATAATTATTTTTCTCCTCTCTTAATCCTAAATTACAAAAACATGATTTTCACCTAATTTTAAAGTTAACAGATTAATGAGTAGATATTTTAAAAAATCATTGACGGGCTAGAAGCAGTTCCGTGAGTTTTATTGGTTTTGGTTTGTTTTGGTTTGTTTCTAAATCTTTCAACATCTTCAGATATCTTTCCTTAATACATTTCTGTGACAGAAATAAATAGCAGCAGTAAAATTTGTTTGACATTATGTCAGCTGTCTTTCCACTGAGCTGGTGAGAGAAGACCTAAATTTTCTTTATAACATCTGATAATGCTTGTAAAAGGAGTTATCCCAGTCTTTAGATAAGAATACCCTTCAGAAGACTGAAGTACCGATATACCTTGGCAGTTAATTGACTAGCAGTAAAGTAAATGAATGAGTTTGTAGGATGAAATGTGCTTCTCAGCAGAAGGCTCACCTAAGACCAACATTGTCTTTAGATCCCAGGTAAACTTTAGTTTTCATGCTTATGTGAAATTTAATTATGTACAGCAAAACTCTCAGAAATTAAAAAGTCACTAGAAACTTCAAAAATAAAATCTTCAAAGTTTAAACTGAAAATATGACTCTTAGAAATGAGAGTCATAAACCACTAGGATAGCTTATCAGCAAAATGATGCATTTTCCATTTCCTGGAATCCTTATGGCCTTGTTTTAACAAAGCACTTGGACTTTCATATTCATAAATTCCACTGTTACAAATATAGTCACAAACATTTGCGTACAGGAAGAGGGTTTTTGTGAACTATCCAGACAAGAATGTAAAACTCTTTTTGTAACATGCTCGAGGGAGAGCTGCAAAATGTAAGCATGACATTAACCATAGCTCTTAATGGAGTTGAAGCCCTTTCCTTTGAGCAGTGTCTGGTATAGAAGTGCCAGTGTGTCTCCTGAAATAGATATAGCAGTTCCTGGCCATCCCATACATTCAAATTGGACTGTGCACATAGCAGATGTAGGCAAACATTTGAGCTACAAGGTGCAAGTAGACATAGAATCAATGAAGAGTGGTATGGCGTGGAATCTCCTTTATGATTTAATTGGATGGATAGAAAGCAAAGCAGTTTGTAGCAAAGCAGAAGTACCATGACTGCATGGTTCTTCATTTCTCCCTGTAACTCAGCATAACCTTTAATAAAATAGAAACCAGAAATTAATCTTTTTTGGGTTTTTTTAATACAAACCACTACAGAGGTATGGATCTCTATTATGATTCTAAAACTTTATGAGCATGACCGTACTTAGTAATGAAAGTCATTCTTTAGAAAAATAGCATTTTATCATTCTCCAGGTAATTCTGCCGGCAAGCAATCATGGGGGGCCACAAACAGTCAGGATTTTTTGTTAATAATTAGAAAGTAGAAATCGTTTGTCCAAAATTATAGAGATTCAAGGATCAACATAAAATGCAATTCTGTCCTGAATTTCTGTAGAGATACAATTCTCTACATTCCAGTTTAATCAGTTAAGAAAATGTTAAGTCAACATGCAAACTCTGTTCTCCTTTTAGAAATGACAGAATTGCAATTTAAAACAGGGAGCTATGCTATCTGCAAGTTCTATCAGTACGGTGTTTCTGGAGACAACAACTGCTCCTCTCCTATTTATCCTACTGAATTCTGAATGCCTGTCTAAATCCTTCCCCCTGGGTCTCTTAAAAGTGTCGTGTCATAAGAAATGCTCTTTTGGATAAATAAACACTGACAGCACAAAAGCCGATAGAGAAATTCATTTGCCTTTACCATCAGGAAGTCTGTGCATAAAATTTTCCATTATGCGTGAGTTTTACAGTCCCTCAAAGCAGCAAACTTGTGTTCATCTAACAGGCAATTGTGTATCAGGAGCCATTATTCTCAAACTTTTCATTTCCCATAAACAGAAATGGAGTGAGGACCTTAGTTCTGAGTAGTTGCACAACTCCCTGACCAAAGCATCCACAGTTTTGTCATTCTACTGCTGCTCCACTAAGAAGAAGAAAAGCTGTGGCTATATTTGCATTCATAAATAGGTACACCTGACAGAAATCTACACCATACTGCTTTTCTGAGTTAAGAAATTTGGTCACTGCTTAGGGAGCCTTTTGGACTTTGAAATGCAGAGTTGGTTTTTCCTGATGTGACACAGATCTTCTGCCTGGCTTTAGAGAATTCTCCCAAGCTGTCATTCCAGATTACTAGTTCTGCCAGTAGCAAATCCACTTTAAGCTCCTCTGTCCAGACCCTATTCTATTCCACCTCTTCTCTATCAGAACTTACTTCCATCTCAGTCACGCCAATTCAGGTGTTTATATAACTGTGCTTCACAAAAGTCTTGTGAAAATATGTTTTGCTTTTTCCATGTTGAAAGCTTTAGTTTCAAAATTTGGACAGTTGCACAAACCTGGTTTAGAGACTGGTCCCTGAATAGGGACAACTGGTGCAAGTTTCTGATGGGAGACTGCAACAATGCACAAGAGAAAATACAAGGAGAAAGGGGGAGCTGATCCTCTACCTGTCAAGTATTAGAGAGCAACTATGGACATATTCTTTTCTCTGGCTCTAAATACCCATCATAAAAGAGAGGTAGCAATGGAACCTAATATATTAAAGATTCAATAAGGTTAACATATTAGAGTAATTATGCACCCAGCTTACATTCATGAACATACTGACTTTTAGAACCTGCTTACAACTCACCTTTGCACTGGTACTTGTTCAGGAACCACCTTTTGGAAAACACTACTAAAGTTACATTCTGACATAGTTTTGCATGTGCCATGTATATCCTATGGAATAGGATATACATGTTCCTGAGATCCTTTTTAGATAATGGAGAGTGAAATGTGCTTCTGTGAAAAAAATGTCATTTCAGGCATCTAAGGTAGACAGAGATGATCTGCCTACTGGATGTCTTTAGAGCCACATATCTGAAAGCTGGGGCACTTAAATCAGAGAGATTAGATCCCATTTCAGGATATTACACAAATTATGACTATGCAGCACTCTTTTTGTAATGAGAAGATTATGCATTTTAAAATTTTTCATGTTATTATTATGCACTTCACATCCTTGCCATTTCTCACCATTTTCAGCATATCCTCAGGAGCACAGCAATGCCTATTAGCCTCTAAACCTTCTCAGTAGAAATATTTTTCAGTATTGGTAGTTTCCTTTAAACCATATTGAAATAGATTGATGCACCTGTACATTAGCAAGGCTGTTTGTTTGGGGGTTTTTTTCTAATATTTAGATTAATGTGTATTACTTAACAGATATTAGAAATCGTGTAAAAACTACAAGCTCAGAGCTTGACTTAACAGGGAGTTCAAAGAGTTAAAAGATTAAAATTAATCAAAAAAATAAGTGTCCCACCCGAAATATCCCAGCATTGTTGAAAAACTGTTTAGGAGCCAGGTGTTTATCGCACTGGGAGTCTCTCTGCTGCTCTCAGTGCAAGTGCATACCTCTTTTCTCCTTTCAGCCCCCCCATGGAGGAATCTCATGCGTATGGAAGAGTAATATGACATCGAACTCAAAAACCCAAGGGGCAGCCCTGCAGTTGCAGGTCTCACTACCCGTCTGAACAACCTGCTGGATAGCCACTGCTGGATAGCCACTGCTGGAGGCTGAAGCCTCTCTCTTTGGAAGCAGAGCAGGTACACTGCTGGCACCAGCCACACAAGCCTTTACATCAGTGGTTCAGATCTGAGTTGGATTTCAACCAGTGATCTAGGTCACTGAACCTCTGAAAGGAAGTGCCTTTTATTTACTGTTCCTGACAATAGATCACGTATAAGACATGGTTAGTCCTTTTCTTGCAGCTGCTGAACTTCACACTTTGGTGTCTATCTGTAAAAAGACATCTAGTACTTGTTGCCAAAAGCTTCTTTATAACAAAAAAGACAAAGAGGATCATTGTGGAAGACATCCTACCCATTATTAGAAGAATATGTCATCGGTATGGTATCCTCACAGTCTACTCAGCTCTTTCAGTCCAGCTGATATAATCTACCACTTCAGGCAGCAGTAGTGAAATGAGAGAAATCTGCCCCACTGCTTCCCAGTCAAACATAGAGAAGCACAGAGTCAACTGTCACATGACATAAGTTTTCTGTAATCTGAAGGAAACCAATAGATCTGTGAACAGTATACTGGCCATTCCAAGGAGCAGCTGGGAAAACACTGTGCCTAATGGCTACATCCTCATTTGCCAAAGGGAAAATGAGCATTGTATTTCTTCCTTGGGCAGCATTATGTTGTTCATTATTTTACTATTAGAGACAAAGTGCAAAAAAGTTGATTTGCAGCACAGAGATGGAGTACCAGTAAAAAATGCTGATCATCCGAAAAATAACATATCACATTAAATGAGCTGACCAGTGCATACAAATTTTTATGTAATTTTCCACCAACTAGCAGGCAAAATTATCTCAATTACATAAAAATGCACAATTTTGAAATCTCTGGCTTACTGAACAAAATGACACCACTGCAAAGGCTGTTCAAATTATTAGACTTCGTAAGCATAACAAAATAAAATACCAATTCAATGAAAGGCTATTCTAAACTGTATCTACAAGAAGCAGAGGGAGAAGGGAAAAACAATGAATCTTCCTCCTTTCTATTTTTTAAACCACTGGAATATATTATCATCTGATCAGCCCAATTTTTGTAAGCAGTAGATAAATATCTGGGTAAAGTGCTATTCTTTGTAGCAGTAAGAATATTTTTTCCCCCTATAAACTTTATTACTATTATTTGTCACATTTTGAACTACGCAGTTATTTATACTGGGAAGGGACTAACCAAGCAATCATCTGACAGGCAAATTCAGATAATACACTCTAACAAATAAAAATGGTGACCACCTGCCAACCTCCAATATCATTTTCTCAGCAGAGGAGCAATTCACAAGTAATTCAATCAGGTATTCAATAGAAAATTATTCCTGTTTTACAGACTGCCATCACTAACAGTGGGGCCTGATTTTGCTGCTTAACCACTTTGGCACACAACCAAGGACCGTGCAGTATTGGATTTTCTCCCATGCCGTTTCAGTAACAGTAATGTGAAAAGAATGACACAGTATGTAAAAATATGGATAGAGATCTTTGCATGTTACCATAATACAATCTGCACTTCCATAATAATTTTCAAAAGATTCTTAAGTGAGAAAACATTCACAAAAATTAATAGTAGATCCACAGCACACAAGGAGCATGGTGGTGATGTATTTCAGCTGTGACAGGTGCAGCTGCTCTGTGCTTTACAGAGATGTCCAAGAGCACACAGAGTGTGGCAGACATATTGCCTTTTATAGGAGCATAGACTGACTGAGTCCTTTCAGGAGCAATCCTGAGGATAGAAAATAAACCTTATCTCCCAAAAATGTAACCCCAGATCTTCCTTGCTGTAAGGGTAAATGGGCTGCTCAAAGGGCTGCTCCCAGTGCAGGACAATGCTCTGTCACCCTTCTTCCCAAGCAGCCCATGGTTAGGCTGTGATTGTTCCCATGGCATTGGTGCATTGCTAGCCTTTCTCCTGTCTGTGGCTTCTTTTTCACACACACACTGCTTTGCTAACAATTTTCACTCTCTCATTTCTCTACAGCATACATCATAGATGACCTAAACTGTTTTTGTTAACTCCTTAAGAAGCCTCTTCTCTTTTCCTTTTAAGAGCAAATACTCTAAATACTTGGAGTCTTGTGTGATTTATGATGTGCTGCCTTTTTCATGGAAATGCCCCCAAGCAAATCTAAGGAACAGTAGCAGATGCCTCCAATCCTTCCCTGATTCCTCCCATCATCCCCTTTTCTCCAGTCTGTGGCCAACAGAAGGCTCTTCTGCTTGCTTCCTCTGCCTAATGAAACTCTCTGACTCACAAATTGGTAGAAGAATAATGTCCCAGCACATATCCTCTGTAATATACGGTGCATCACACAAACCAAATGAGACTTACTCCTTCAGTCTCACAAAAACACAAGACTGCAAAGTAGGCCATTTCAGTTACAACTGGAAGCCCCAAAAGGTCCTATGAACATCTGCTCTGTTTAGCACATGCTATAAAGCAACTCCATCTCCTTAGGGTAAAAAAAATGGGAAGTGAAGTTTCACCAGTTTGAATTGTATAGGATGTGCTGCTCACTGATGAATATTTTTAAATATACAACAACTTTCAAGCCCTATTACAGATCAAAATACAGTCCACCTAGCCTAGGAGGCTCTGGGCAGGGTCTGCATTATTTAAAGTACTTATACAGAGGATCAATTTTTTTTTTTCCTAATTATAGCAAGAAACATGGAACTTGATTTTCTCTCATATCCCTGCTTTAGCTTGTTTGAATCCCAATTCAACTACCTCGTGAACGGTCAGTATTTTATTCTCATTAGTATTATGCTGTAGTATCAATGGGTTTGTCCTCTAAGGTACTCTTCACTATGACAACAAGAACCTCATTCCAAATGTTCATACCTGGTTTTAAGTTCTAGAAAATTTTGAGATAATAGAAGTAATTTTGATCTGAAATGTTCTAGCAGGATTTCACTGTCAGAGGAACGTGCTGTCAGAAAGAATCACCCACTGGAAACAATCAAGAGAGCAGCCTCTGTCTAATCATGGTCTGTCATTTTTTAAATTCCAAAGCCTACAGATGAATGATACTGACCTCCAGACATTAGCTGTGAAAAGAGGAGTTCAAGAAAGCCACCCCAAAGAGATTAGCCTTTCATAGTAACAGACAACAAGAATTTTACTTAACAACTTGTCATTCAGTGAATAAATGACATGGCAAATTCATGTGCTACAATAGTACATAGGAAACATATGTAAATCCCGAATAAAAATAATAAAAGGAATAAAGAAATTAGGTTTGGAAAATAGAGAGTAAAAACTTTGAAGAAAGTCTAGTTGCAAAACTGCCTTCTGAGAAAGGTATCTCATCTAATTGTTTTACATTTTAGGAAAGGTCTTGACTTCTGCAGACTGAAAAAGTGTGTAGGTCAGGGGCAGATAAATGCAGTTGGGGCACCAATAGTGTAAAATACCTTAAAAAAATTGTGCAGGATTTAGCCCCTCTATCTTAATCTGATAGTGGTAAAGTATTTTCTATGGGGAAGAAAAACCCTTATAGGTCTTGCATATCTGATCATAAAACTTCTCAGTCCTAAAAGCCTGAGCAAGCCCAGTAGTTTCACATGTGTACTCTAATGCCTAAACTAATTAGGGCTATATAATAGGTCTGAAAAGACAACTCTTGAAAGATGTCCTGAGGTAAGAACCATTAAAAAACTTTAGGGTCACAGTTAATAAAGAACTGTATTCTATTTTGGATTCTTTTCAGAGAGGAAGGATTTTAATTTGCAAATAGCAAATCTATATCAAGCCACCTTAAGCCAGTTCCATGCTGATCTCTAAGGCTGACAGAGTGAGAGGCTGATATCTCACCTGCAGTTCAGGAAATGTGAGGAGAGATTTCAATTCAAACCTCTGCAGGAACAGAGAAGCCTTGTTTGGAAGTTTCTTTCTTGGTGGTCCATACATAAAAGAAAACTCCTTAAAAGAGAAAAAGAGAACAGATTTTGATTTCTCATTGCAGAAGGGGTTCTTTTCGTTGGCTTTACATTGCAGAATGAAGGCTCCATGCAAGCTAACATCTACAAATAAAAAGTAAAGACTTTTCATTCCGTAAAACATGCCTCTCATTAAAATTTACAGCTTGCACATTTTTTTCCAGTGCCACTGCTATATTGAGACTGTCTGCTTTGCTCCTACAGAAAACAATCCTTTTCCCTTATATCTATGATGTAGCTTTTTACATTAGAAGTCTTTATCAGGAAGCACAGAGAGAATTGTTATGGATTCATGGGGGAGGGAGAAGAAACTGATGATAAATGCATTAAAGCTGATCATCATACACATATAGAGATAGCATAATTACTCAAAAAATGATGGTTTCCTGCCAGAAACAGAAAGTAGTCAGTTACAGGAGCAGAAGAAAAATGCAAAACACACTACAAATCCCAGAGAAGATTTACAGAACTGGAAATAAACTCCTATAGATTTTACATTACATTGGGGCAAATTTTAAAGCTTTAACATTGTAAAGAGAAGCTTGCAGGAAAAGAAATAAAAAAGCATTCAAATTGCTTTATGCATGTTGAGATCTGCTTCTGATGAAAGCACACTCTCTAATAGACTGTGGAGGGAGATGTGGTAACAGGTCCCTATGTGTTTCTGGAAGAAAAGAGCTCTCATTTTGTATTTGTAGAATGTGATGTTCCAATGTTGCTGTCGTGATGTTCCATCAGGTGCCTGGTCCTGTGTAATTTTGAGTATTTCCTAACTTTGCAAAGTTTTGATATGTTGAGATGGTTGAAAAACAAAAAACTACTCTGGAAAAATGAACTGAAAAAGCCGTCCTCCCTTCGAGAGTTGAAATGAAGCTTTTTTTTGATATTTCAAAATTTTATCAAGACCATTAACCAAATCATTCTATGACTTGATGATTCTATGATTATCAAATATCTTTTCAAAATCCGTAACAAAATGGATTTCTATAGGTAATCCAAACTCATTTGAGGATGAAGAGTTATCTGAACAGTTCACATTTTCAGTATTAAATAGTTTCCGAAAAGTAAAAAAATGTTTTTGCTTGAATCAACCTTCTAGGAAGCACTCTGCCCATAATTCCTATTGTAGAACAATTCATGTATTCAAAGTGCTAGTGTGATTAACTTCTAAATAAAATCCATAGTCAATAACCTTCTATTTCTTCCATTGTTAAGTGTTCATCTGATCAAATCTTGAAGCACATTCTGAAGTGGTAGAGTGCTCAGTCCTTTAAAATATACTTATGATCTTATTTTTTTTTGGCCCAGAAAATCCAGTCTGTTACATCTTTTTCATATGATTCACCCAACCCGACCTCAGATACCATGCAGTTCAGAGGTGCTGATGTTCTCAGGTTTGGAGCCTCATCTTCCTAGCCCTTCCTCAACTCCAACCATTTAGGACCTGCAGTACTTCTGAAGGTAACACTGTTTTGGTTTTTTTTGTAACCAGAAACATGATGAGGATGAGGTCATCATTTACGTATCTCTGTGTTGTGTCAGGAGTTAGGAGAGATGAATCTTCATCTGAAGTCACACTGTCAAGAAACAGAAAATTTTCAAACAGAAAATTTCAAAAACTGAATTTGGTTCAGCTTTTAGTAAATCTGAATCTATATGCTGGATTGAAAGTGGAACCTTGAAGACATTAAAAATTAAAGGAAACTACTGTTGATTTCAGAGTTATCTGAATTCCTGCAAGTCTCTTTTCATTCGTAGTTTTCTTTCCTATGTTTAACAATGCTCTTTTTTTCCTGTAAAGTTTGTCAGAGCTAGATTGGTACATCACAGACTATATTTATGTGCAACAAGTCCAGCTTTACACTTAGTAAGACAAAAAACAACATGGAATATGGGGATATCTAAGTTCTTATTTTTAAAATGTACCAACATACCATAAGAACAGCTAGAATTTAATTTGCTGTTTGCTTGCTGCTGTCTGAGAATGCCTGACTCCTATCAGTTCCCTGATGAGTCTGATGAATGTTATCACATACTGTATCTGTAAGTTGCCAGAGATCTTGTTTTTCTTTATGCTACAGATAATCCCTGTGTCTTTTTTTTCATGTCATTGGGTAACATCCTTTCCCTGAGTAACCAAGAATACTGAACCTGTCCTTTCTAACCCTGTGCATCTCTCAGTGGGACCTGGATAACAACCTTTTGTTCCACATTCTTCTCTGTAGGATACCTGCCTTGAGAGAAGAAACATTATTAAGGGTTCTAAAAGTAAGCCTTTTATAAATCTCAAGTTTGTAAAAATCTCATAGGATTTGTATAAGAGGATAGTTTGTTGGGTTTTTCGGGTTTTTTTTGCAGTAACTTTCAATTAAAAAACATGTCAAATAGCCCACAAACCACTGGAATAGCTGGTGAGTTATTATAACAGAGGGTCTATAAATAAATCATATAGTTCTGTGTTTGTATTATACTATACTACAGGGTCTATCCAGAGCAATCATTACTCAATGAGAGAATTGCTATTTCAGTTTTTTACTATCCACTGAAGGGTACTTTTGAGAGTATTCATTGACAATACATTGCCAAAAACACTATTTGGCAGCTAGTAACAGAGTGATTGTGATTCTAAAAAAGTCCAGAAACTTTCTGAGGGAGTTAATCATACTGTATTAGTGAATTCTTCATTGCAGCAATTTTCTACCTGATAATACCACTAATTACTTTCTCTGGTATAGAGTGAATTGCTATTGAATAATATACTCAACATTTCCCTCTGCATCAAATGAATATTGGCTACCACTGCTATATTTAAATAAGATATTTTAAAAAGGTGATAATTTTACTGCAAGAAAAAGGCCTCTCACATGATGAGGCTTCATTCTTGCAGTAAAAGTATATATCAAGAGTCTGTCCAACAACAAAATTTCAGATTATAAGTGTTAATAATACTTTACATTTGTATAGTATTATGTACAGCTGGCCTGAGAGTGTTACAGGTACTACTGAATAATCCTCATTCATATTAGTAGTCCTGTTCCACAGGTAAATAAAATGAGATACAGTGCTGTCAAATCACTGTACCTAATTTTATCAAGCTAAGTGCTCATATTTATCCTCCTAAATTAGTGAACTTGATTATCAAAGAAGCTGAGGGAATTTACTCCTCATTGAATTCCTTGCTCTAATATGTTAGTTATATTTAAACATCCAGACTTTAAAATGTTTCCCTAATTGGCTTAAAATGCAGAAAAACTTTATGTCAGAGCTATAACTAACCATATTCTGGCTCCTGAGATTGTTTTCTACACACCAAGAAAAAACATCTCTATCCTATTACATTTTTTCCCAATTTCCAAAAGCCAATGTTAAAATTCAAGTTTTCTTTGGATACATCTTCAATTTTCCCATCTATTTAATTGATTTAATTACACAGCTTTGCAAATCAATACAGAACCATATTTGGCACTAGTAATGAATAGAGGTTTAAACACTGGCTTTGATGTAACCATGCTTTTGCTTCCCACTAACTGGTCATTGATTGCAGAAAATCATTATTCTTTTATATCTCAAGATCTTAAATATTATTCATCCATGCAAAAGTATATTATTATTATTATTACTATAGTAGTATTACACATCCACAGCAAGCAATGTTTTTGATCAATAGTAATGTTTTAGCTTTCAATTTCAGTCAATGAACTTGACAGAAACTTTCCGAGCCTTCAGTACCTTGATTTTTTGGTCATGACTACACTGAGGAATGAATCCATACGCTAAGATGGTGATGGTATGTGGTTTGTCCATGTGCACTGGAGTACCCCAGAACAGCTGGTGCTTTGGGAATGGCCCTGCATTGGGGTCACATGGCAATCCTGTGGCAAGGCTGGCTGGCAACCAAGCTTAGACTTCTCTGTACCTACTCCACAGTGCAGTTGTGTCTTTATTCTCTTGGGTTTATAAAGGCTGAATGGTTCCCAGATCTAGAATATGAAGAGCTGTTTGGGCAAGGACCTGTCTTTCTGCAGCTGTGCTGGCAAGTTTCAGTCAATTTTAATTCTGTCAGTTAACAAAAACCTTCCAGAAGAGCATCTAGAAAGCCAAAAAATTCCTTTCTGTCTCACTCATTTCTTGAAAGGAAATTCCATCAATGTTCTCCCCACCATTTTATTTTTTCATCGCCATTTGGGAAAAAAACAAACTTTAATGATGTAGCTTTTTTCACCAAAATTCTACTACTTTCCTTCTAGCTCTGCTAGTGAATGAATGGATTTTTTACATCTCTAGCTACTGTATGTCAGTGAAGGGGGAAATTCTAGCCCAAAATATTTCAGCTGGCCTGGAAGATTCTGGAAATCCGGATAATTTGCTCCTGCCCTGAGTACCAATGGTAAAATGAGATGCATGCAAAATTCAATTAGATTTGAAGGGCTCAGCTGGCCATCATTTTAGAACAGTATCAAAGGCATTGGGATCAGCATATCACATTTCTTTTGACAGCTTATGGAAAAGCAACCAATGAGAGAGTACAAAATGTCATCCTGGCACACCTCATGTGTCAGTGTGCAACAGGGACCCCAGGAAACCTCTTCTATGGAGTTGTTGAAGAGGAACAAAGGATTTTGCAGAAATATTGCGATCCAAAATTGAAAACTCACGTTCCTTTTTCAGAGGAAAGTTAAGAGCAACTACAATTAACATTATACAGGTTTTTCTGAGAAATGTTTAAATGTTTCACAATCCTGGAAATAAAGCAGATACCTGACCTGGAAAAAGTTTCAGGGAGGGTTTATGTGGTACAGATGCAAACAAAATGTATGGTATGCAGAACACAGCTAGGTGCAAAATCAAGCCAATTTCCCAAGGATTACTGAAGGAAATAGCAGGGGGATAAGAGATTAGGGATCTGACTGTAACACTTGAGAATGGAGTGGCTGCAGCAATAAAGCAGTTCTCCAGTTGAACAAAACAGCAGCTTCTGACTGACTTACATTTCTAAACAGAAACACAAAAATTCACAGAGAAAAGGGAAAGAAAATCAATCACCAAGGAAATTGGAGCATTCATCAAATCAATTTTTTTTGTAAATGTGAAAATTTCCTGTCAGAATAAAAGGTGTTGTTATGAAAGTTTGATTTGTACCATATATATTCATATTAATTTTTTTTCTACTTTCTATTTTAGATGGCCTGTAATGACAGCCATTTTGTTGGACTCTGATGAAAAGATGGGCCAAGTTGAAATGGAGGTCATAGAATCATAGAATATGCTGAGTTGGAAGGGACCCACCAGAATCATCTAGTCCAGCTATTGGCCCTGCTCAGGACACCCCAAAAATCACACCATGAGAACACTGTCCAAATACTTCTTGAATTCTGTCAGGCTTGGTGCTGTGACCACTCCTCTGGCGAGCCCATTCCAGTGCCCAACCACGCTCTGCATGAAAAACCTTTTCCTGATATCCAGTGTAAGCTTCTCAACTCAGCTTCATGTCCTTTCTTCAAGTCCTGCCACTGGTCACCACAGAGAAGAGATCAGCACCTGCCCCTCCTCTTCTTCTCACAAGGGAGTTGTAGGCTGCAGTGAGGTCTCCCCTCAGTCTCCCTTTCTCCAGGATGAGCAGACCAAGTGACTTCAGCCACTCTTTATACGGCTTCCCCTCAAGGCCCTTCACCATCATCATTGCCTTCCTTTGGACAGTTTCTAAGAGCTTAATATCTTTCTTATATTGTGGTGCCCAAAACTGCCACAATATACAAGATGAGGCCACTCCAGAGCAGAGTAGAGCGGGACAATCCTCTCCCTTGACTTGCTGGTGATACTTTGCCTGATGCCCCCCAGGACACGGTTGGCCCTCCTGGCTGCCAGGGCACTGCTGACTCACATTCAACTTGCCATTAACCAAGACCCCCAGGCCCCTTTCTGTGATACTACTTTCCAGCCTCTCATTTCCCAGTCTATACATACAACCAGGGTTGCCCCATCCCAGGCTCCGTTATCCTTGAGACTTCTGGCTGCTGTTCATTCAGAACATGTTATTGTTCAGGACTTTAAAAACTGGAGCTATTTCCCAAACTATGGGCTGCGTATATGACTGATCAGAAATCACGCTGATTGAAGAGGTCTTATTACCTCTTTTCTTGGTGGAGCTTTCAGAATTTGTGTGTACTAGGAAAAGTCCAGGAACCTTCAGAAAAGACAGTGAATTCAATTTGGAGCCAGAAAAGAATCTGCTATGTCATACTTAAACGGAGAAAAAGCTTTGCGGATAAACTTTTAGCTGAGAAAGGGCCTGGGACATATGGGAAAGAAGGTATATCCCTCTGTGTATTGGAAAATGAAAGCTTGCATATATCTTCTGAACATAAAATAGGTTTTACTTACCTCCATTTAGCCTTTTTTGCTTTCTAGACAGTGAAATCTTCAGATCACACATACTGGCAAATTACTGAACACCAAAGGAGCATCAGTAACTATAACTAGTAACAAAATATACTATTATCGGTAGCTGATGCATAATCCGAGGGGCATCTGGGGACAGAAGGCCAAATCAAGAATTCATTCAGTTAACTAGCCTATTGTTAAAATTCACCTGTGTGTTGGACTTTGCAAATGCCTGCTTGACCTTATCATTCTCTCAACGAATCTAAAATATGCAAATCCTTCAAATCTAGATTTATTCACAATCTAACAAGACAGAAAAACCTGGATCATGTAGAAACTTAAAAATACCTTTAAGTAATTTTATTTCCAATAATGTGACCTTAACCACCGTAGGTAATTAGTCATTCACTCCTAGTAAAGGTCATCATTAGCAATTCACCAGTCTGTTTACTGTGGCTGACAACACACTACACTCATGTATTCTTGTATTTCCCTTGGTTATTACTAGACATCAGTAGAATAGACAGCAGAACTGGGCCTCTGTCATAATTCCTTAGAAAATGTTTTCTGACTGGTTGTCCCTTAGCACAAACAGGATCTCATAACTCACATACCCTAAGCCCTCAGGACCAATGCTAACATCACCCAAAGACAGACATTTAAGGGATATGCACTGCAATGCCTAAATTTCTGAAAGAAACAGAGCATTAATCTAGTTCTTAAATTATGTAACTGGATCAGGATACTATGAATAAAACTCATACGATTAGAAGCAATGAACCAACTTATAAAGGGGTTTCTGAAAGAACAGGCTTAAACTGAAGGATGATAGAAAAGTATAGTGTTTGTCCCTGTCTTGTATGTGATGTTCATGTTGGAATTCTAGTCAATATTCATTTTATTCTCTAAGAAGAAAAAGTGGAACTCAGTCATTTTTAGTTCTGTCCAAGTTATCCTTTTCTACATTGACTATAGTTCATGTATTTTAACAATATTTATATTACATCATCAGCTAGATATTCCATTTCTTTTATTAGTGTTTGTTACTGTCAAACTATATGAGAAACCCATTTTGAGAAAAGCATGTGTACTTTTAGGAAGTTAAAATGGTACTGTCAGCACAGTCAAACTTCTTGGTCTGAGTAGTTACATACTGAAATATTTTCATAAAATTGTATCAAGCAAGCATTTGAAAGACTGTAGTAGACACAGTGCTCCAAAAGTGTCCAAAAGTGAAATGTCAAATCTACAAAGGCCACTGGGGAAGATCTCTGTTACATATTCTCAGCCAGATATCTTTTTCTAGAGCCTTTACTTGGAAGTATCACTGCAACTCTTCAGTGTAGTAAATTTTAATCAGATTTATGAAAAAAATGTAATCTGAAGACTGCTTACCATGAAAATGATGTCCCTTCTACTGATCTTTTTTGTAACCAGAGATAAAATTCCCTGTGCAAATTTGCGTGTGATGCTGAAGAAAAGATTTGCTGTTTGACTCATTTGTTAGGGACTCCATGTTTAACTGTATAATTATATTACATTAGCACAGAGACTACCCATGTGACAAAGCTCTAACTAGTCACAAAACATTTGAAGTGATGTAGACCAGCTTTTGCTACTAATTCATAATGCAGTAATTACAGATGCAGAGAAAAAGATGACACTGTTAAATATAGGATGCGTGTACCCTTAGTTTTCACTGAGATGTATTAATATATCAGCTTCAGGCAAGCTGCCTTATTTGCTGCTGCAAACCAACCAATATCTGCAGAACTGCACAAAACCAGATATACCTTAGCCTCACATCTTTTTAATTTTGTGGCATTGAAAACATTTTAATAGTATATTTAATAATAAGAGGGTTTTAAATTTTATTTTGTATGAAGAGGTCTTAATTCTGCAGCAAGTAATTAACAGTGAAGGACCTATAAAGTAGATTTTCAAGCTACAAAGTATGCCCACCATATGGCATTCTGCCTGAGTCCAGAATAACCCTGGGATGCTGGATGAAGTGCAGGCATAGCTATGCAGAGGCAGTACCTTTGGACACCTTGCTTGCAGAAATTGAATCTTCATTCAAATATTGAGATTGAATTGAATGATATTTTCTTCTGGTGCAAGTAGACTGCTTTTACCACCCTGAAATGCCATTTACTATACCAGAACATTACAAGCTTAAAAAATATCTCCCCTCCACGCTATGGTTTCCAACAGCTGCTATAAGGAAAATCTTCCCCATTGAGCCAATCCTAAAATGTAATAGTTTTATAGTTTTAGGGGCAGATTATTTCATCTTGCTGTCTATGTGAGAAGATTGTATCATTCCACTTTCCAGTTTCTGAACTAAGCAACCTCTGGTAGTATTGGAGAGTACATCTTTTTAAAAACAGACAGGCTTGATGCAAATTCTCCTGGTAATGAAGAACCTATCATAACTTCTCTGTTTTAAAGTCACTTGCGTGATACCTTCATACATAGACAAATGTGCCCTTTTCATAGTTTGAATTAGCCTACCTTCAGCTTCCAACCACTGATGCTTACAATGACTTTTCTAATGAAGCACATCTCTACTGTCTAATATCTACTGTCCATTTAAGTTCAAAAGAATCAAGTCATCTTATAACACGCAGGTAAGAACTATTTTCTCTCTTGTCTGCCCTTTCTTTACCCCATTGAGCTCTGGCTGCAGCCTTACTGAGCTACATATGTTGGCTTCTGTCCCTTTTATGTATGTCACATGAATTGTAGAAGGCCAAGCAGATGAAAAATGGAGGGCAAAAGTTTGGTGAAGCCTTATCAACAATTAAGGAAGTATGGACATTGAAAAGAAACCCTAGAAGTTCCTTCTAGCTACTTGGACTTCATTATACTTCTTTCAGGTACAATGAAGTTGAGGTACACAGGGTTCTCCTCTGTCTCAAATGTCTCAATTTTCTCTTTAATGAAATTTGAATAGTAATAATGGAAGCAGAAATGCTTTGTGGCTTTCATCAGAATAGCTTTTTTTAGCAGAATTATCTCCATAAATCCACTCTAAAATCTAATCACATAACCAGAGAAAGAAAAGCATCAGATTTAGTTTGAAGCAAAAACATTATAAGTAAATAAATAAATAAAAAT
This sequence comes from Corapipo altera, assembly GCF_003945725.1. Taxonomy (NCBI): domain Eukaryota; kingdom Metazoa; phylum Chordata; class Aves; order Passeriformes; family Pipridae; genus Corapipo; species Corapipo altera. The sequence continues at coordinate 470,675 of NW_020884883.1, read as the reverse complement.
TTTAAAAAACACCACAATAAAATGGTTAGCCTATACCTCTTCAAACTATCTAGAGACATTTTCATTCAGATGTTACCCTTAAAAAGTAAGTATTACATTATACTTAGTATTTTTTGAGAACCACAACTACAGAAAAGTCAGAGTGTTAAGTGAACAGCCTTGTTATTGTGGATTCAAGAATGATATAGCATGCAATTATTGAAGTCACCAGTAGCAACTGCATAATTCATTTGCTGAAGGTATTATACTATTAAACTATACTACCTTCTCTTTTTCTAAAAGAAATCCTCCTGTATTTAAATTTGTCAATCTCAGTGTCAGCTAAAAGTGAATTTATTTTGGAAAATATAACTACCCTTCTCTATAAAATAATTACATCTTTCATTAATTTTTAATGTTGTTTCACTGATATAAAAATAATTTTTGTGTGCCTAGGTTAGGTGACAATGTCAGTTCATGTATTTCACTAATGAACTTTTACATTAAGAGTCAGAGCTAAATTATTTTGTCTAATTAAAAGTTAATTCCTTGACATCCACAGGCAACATTTATCAGTTCTTCATCTTCCTGACAATAACAGGCTGTGCCAGAAATGCTAGGAGGAAGTATGTTTCTTCCAGTAAAATGACTGGATCAGGACTCAAGAGACTTGGCCCTGCTGCAGACTATCTGAATGACCCTTGGCAAGTCACTTGATAGATATATGCTTTACAGTTATATCTCTAATCAGAAAATAATATCTGCCAGGTGTGGTAGAGATGTATTCCTTTCCTATTTAGGGGTCTAGAAGTAGCTCGGAATGTTGAATCCTTCAAAAAACAATTAATGTGAGAATATGACCAGAATATGAAAGAAATAAAAGAGTTCTGAATTAAAGAAACACTATTAATCTACTGAAAAGACAATATATAAAAATTACTATTAAAACTAGAATCCATTACATTATATTGTGTAATATTAAGAAAAGAAAATTATAACTACTAGCAATTTCAGCAAAAAGCCTCTCCAGGATGAATTAGAGATATGAGTATTGTTCACAACTCTGTTTTCCTCCAGGCCCCATGTTTAATTACTGGCAATCCTTTTTAAATCTCCTTTCCTACTGAAAACACTACAGTGAAGAGTCATGCCTGAAAATGTGTTTCTCTCCATTCTTCCTGTAGGGTAAATTATTCCTAGTGCTTGATTTTAGCTGCAAAGCAATACCTGAAGGGGAAGGGCAGAAAAGGAGGAAGCAGTATTGTCAAGGAGGAAGTTTAACTGTTAAAACGGTATTCCCAAGAGAAATTTGGTCTCTTGGCAATCCTGGAGCACTGATGATCATACCAGCATCTGATTTGGCTGACATATATCTGAGGGATTCACTTAGCACCACAAAAACCTTGTACAGATTGTCATTCTCTTAAACATATTTATATTCACTCCTAACATGGTAGAAAAGAGATAGGAAACTCATCTTTATCCCCTGTGTAATATAACTGCAGCTAAGTTACATTCTGGAACTGTGTCTTTTACAGAGCTCAGATAGGTTTAGGATGCCTACTGAAAAGAGCTTGCAGTCTGTGACCAGTTTGCTCTACATTCAATGTGCAGAATTGGTAGAAACCGCACTAATGGAAAAGTCAGATGAATCATCTGGGATGGATCACCTGGCAACAAAAGACTGTTTTAAGTACAGTGGTAGAGTGGAATTGAATGCACTAAAGACAGTACAGTATACAAGGAGAAAAGGAGAGAGAAAATACAGAGTGAAGAACAACAGCCACAAAGATCTATGCCATGTTGCTAACAAAGAAAAAATAATCATCAATGCACTATAACCCCAATACATTAATGAGTCAACCATAATTAACTGACACTAATAATAATTACAGTGACTGCTGTTGCCATTTCACATTGATATTCTGTCATTTCAGGATACCTACATCGACTCTATTCAAGTGGTAGAACAAACACTTCGGGCTCTCAGAAAAGACAGCACTGCAAAAGTCTGAGGAGAGTGCAACATCTTGTTTCGTAGGGAGAAAGAGATAAAAAAGAGTTCTTGCTTTCATCACCTTTTCTTACCCAAGTTTTCTTCCTTTCTTCCCTACCCACCCTGCATTCTGCCCACATGCCAGGCCTCTCATGTCCTCTTCTTTTGGTCTCACTTTTACTCATCTTGTAGAAAAGTAAGGCAAAGGAATAGTAAAGACAGTAAGCATGTACTTGATAGACAGCTAAGAGAAGATGGAATTCCTTCACGACTGAGAGGAGGTAAGCTAAGGAGAAAAATAGAGTGAAAACTCTTCTTTGGAGGTGGTGAATGATGTCTGATAAACCTACGCTAGTAACCATGTACTGCTTACTCATAAAATTCATTTGTATATAAGTACCTGAAGAGGAAAAGATGTTAATTAAAGATCTAAATTTCACGGTTATGCATGGAAATTCTTTTTAAGCTGCAATATCAAATGCTATTTGAATGACTGCAGTATCTTTTTGTTGTTGGTTAGGACCAAAACCAACAGGTTTTGGTTTTGTCTGTCTGGGACATTCTCACAGTAAAAATGTTTAGATCACAGCCCTCAGCCCCCTTCCTGCTGACACAGAGTGTGCTCAGTTATGGAAATATTAACGCTATAAATATTGGCTTAGTCTGAAATCCTGCATGTAGTCACCAAAACTCAATAAAGTGAATTCAAAAGAGATGAGAAAAGGTGAATTAAAATTACATATGTAATGTAGAACATATTTTTCATTAATTTAAAAAAAAAAAAAACCAAACAAAACAAAACAAAAAACCAAACAACACAAAAAAACAACCCCCCCCCCACCAAACCCAAACAAAACACAACTTCTTCAGCCTAACAGGGAAAAACTGTGTAACAATAACTTCACCTAATGGGATGGAAATACTTTAGCATGAACTCTGAAGAGTAAGGATTGTACATATAATTTTTTTAGTGTCATAGTAATGCTTAGTGCTTTTTTTAACTCAGATACTACATTGATAACAGCATAGAACAAAAAATACAGATTATTTTGGTTTGGAGAAGACCACAGGTTCTGCAGATGCCCCATCCCAATCAATATTGAGTAAGCAGTAGTTACACGGGTGGAGCTACACAGCATGAACCAATAGTAACTTATGATTGAACTACTGAGTTCAATCTATCAGTCAATCCATAATTGTGTTACTCCTGTGCCATCAATCAGCATGTTACCTTCAGTGAGGTGCTTTTGTTCTTCAGTGAACACACCTCCATGAAAAAGAGGGATGTTAGAAAGTTTGTTCATCGCTACAGGTACAGTAGAGCAATAATATTGTAACAGCTTTATAGGTATACTGGTATCACCTTCTTTTCTATTATAGGGTCTTCAAAGAAAGTCACAATAGCAGGTCTATAATAGTATGCTTTTGCCATTATTGATATACCAGTGAATTTTTATGACCCTTCCTTGACTCTGTTTTGGAATGGGATATCTGCAATCCCATTCTCTGTGGCCTCTGGTTCCTTCTCCCCCTCAAAGAGAAGAAGAAAAGGGTATTGTGCTAATCAATTTGTCTATGTAGATAAGATGAAAAAGCCCTCAGGGTTCAGAAAAAGAGGTCATGCTCTGAGGCACTAAGCCAGAGGATAATTGACATTCAACAAATAGTAGTGCCTTTGAGAGACCATGGCAAGCAACTGAGGATATGATGTTTAAATTTGTTTGCATAGCTTTTGTACTGTAAAATAGGTCAACACTGACAGATGCAGACACACCTGAACTTACAGTCTCTTGCCAAACCCAGAAAGGCACATCTAGAAGAGAGCTAGCAAGTCTGTGATTGCTGTACCAACCAAACTTTCTATGCTGGGCCTCAGCCAGGTGAAAGGTTTATGTATATTGAATTTTTTATTAATCACAGCATGTCCTGCACATGTGAAACTCATCTTGATCCCCATATCCCAATATCATCAAAAGGGAAGGGCCAAGACCTGAATATCCACAACATATCTACTATAAATTACAGGAGATTAATAGACATTTTAATATAGAAGTGGCCTTCTGAGTCAAATTCATAGACAGGATCCCTGCAAAATATTTTATCTGCTCTCCTGATGCACAAAAATATATCAGTTATAATTCTCCACGAAATTCATGTGCCCTGTTCTTAGAAAGTCCTTTAATAGCTATTCCATAACCTCTTCTTAGACAGAAAAAACATCCAGTTCATAACCTGTTTCTCTTTCTTCCTTATGATCCAGTATATCCTTCTCAATATGAGAAGAAAATAATCCTGTATGCAAAATTTCAAGTCTCTTTAAAAGAATACCACTTGCTTGTACGTCTTCAACTTTTGGTTGAACTTGGGCCTATCAGGTATGGAAGAACCTCTGTATTTTGATTGTCTCTGGCACTTCCTCTCCTGTATATGCAAACAGGTGTTGATTTAATGTTCATGTACTTTCCATTACATGACAAGAAGCTGTGACATCATGTGAAGAAGACTGTCAGCATTTTGTTCTCATGATAGATGTTCGTTTACGTGTTCACTGTGTGGCAGCAGCATAAATTCTTTAACTATATCCAAAGAAGTGGCAGGTTTAGCTGAACCTTAGAGATGGCTTCCCTGATTTGAAACAGCAGCAGCATCCTGTGAAAAGCTGCTAGTCCAGCTGGAGCTTGCTGTGCCCCTGTCATGGCAATCAATATTTTTTTCTGTCACTAAAAAATACATCAATAGTGGATAATATTCAGAGTAGAGGGCATGAGGGAGAAAAAGAGGGACTGTGGATCTGATGGCTCTCTGCAGTCCTGCAAGTTCTAATCCACAACCACCTTTGCCTTTTGGCCTTTCTCTCTACAAGATTGCCATTTTCGAAACAAATCCATCTTGGACATACTGTCCTGAGATGGTATATTTTTTTTCCACAGCAAACTTCCTTTACCGTGCAAGTAAATTCTTATAGCTATGTATCATATGAAGTGAGACTTCTTCTGTAAACATTTTTATGTGTATATAATGGAATCTGTTGGGTTTTAGTCTCTGGAATGTTTTCTTCTGCTGCTTTGGTAAAGGATAATCAAGAGAGCCTGTCTGATCTTCTCCACGGTAGGAGAAAATATGTGCTGGTTTTGTTGTATCCTCACTTGCGTTTATTCTTTCCATAATAATTAGCCCTCACTTCTTTAATCTCTCTTCATATGGAAACTCCCATCAAAGCCTTCCACAGACAACTGGATTTGGTTTTAGAAAAGAAAACTTGTGTTAAACTAATTGAGAACCTATTTGAGGAAAATGGAACAAACGTATCAAGATAAAAGGGGGCAGTATAAAAAATTAAAGTAAGCTTTCTTTTCTTTGCATACTGGAAATACCTCAGGCTAAGAGCTTATTGAACAGGGCACATACATTATTATCTCCTTCTCAAGGGACTTGCTACCAAAGGCTTTTTGTCCTCACTATTAGTTATGTTGGCAGGTGTTCCTCGTAGCTCAGAACTTGGCCATTTGGATACCATGATTTAAGTTATATCAGAATCTCAGTCTCCTGACAGGTGCAATTTGATGTCATTCTGTGCTACACAAAAATATATTTCTTAAATGCAACACATTGGGCTGCTACTTTTTTCCTGGCATAGAGAAGAACTTTAGTGAACACTACCATTTGATCTCAGCACATGGCTTGGAGCTCATCTGATTGATTGTTCATCTTATTCTTGTGAACCTGTCTGTGCTATTATATGACTTCGGTTTAATATCACTAATAAATCCACGTTTTTAATTTTAGCAAGATCACCATTGATCTTACAAAGTCAGATTTTGCATTCGCTGGAACCTGAGTGCTTGGATGAAAAGAAAGTCCTGTTCTGCATATGGAAGCTGATCAGAACACAGACATTGGGCTAGATAGTGTCACATGGAATTTTTGTAAGCACTAACTGGAGCTTTTTCATTTCACAATATATTTTCCATGAAGATTTCAAATAGCATGTGTTATGACCTTTTGGCCAGGCATGAAAAACGACCAGGATCAACTCCCTGTGCTCCCACCAACTGGAACCTCCCCCAGGAGCCTGGGAAAATATATCCTGTCATTGAACAGGGAAAAGAGCAGGACTTTCCTACCTGAGTTAAAAGGAGCTGAAGAGTAATAGTTTGGGGAAGTGTGGAAGAATGAGAGGACCACATTAAGGCAATTTGGAAAATCGAAATAGTTGAAAGGAACATTGGCACTCCTGAGCTTTGTTCATTATCAGCCTGTCCTCTTCCTACAGCTGTCAGTATATTGGCAGAGTGTCTTTCTCCTTTCTGGGCTATTCACCACTCACAGTTTGTTGCCCAGCCTCAGAGAAATTCAACTGTTTGGCAAATCATCTGCTGTTGTTTCAAAGTGATGTATAGTTTCCTGGGACTATATTACCAATATGATTTGAAGCCTTGCTGAGCGAAGAGCACCAGACATCCTGTCCAAGGCTGATGTTTTGAGGACCTCAGCCTGAACAGCTGTTGTTTTTGCCCCTTGCTCTTGGTTGCTGTTCTGAGCCATATGGATGCATGCTTCCTGTCCTGTCTTGACTCTTCTGGCTACATTTCACAAGAAGCTCTGCAGCAAGTCAGCTTTTGTTTAGGATTCCTGCCTCAGAGACTTGGCAGACCTCTTATCCTAAAAATTCTGTACATGGGTTTCTTGTCCATCCATTGTGAACCAGGAATACAAATGTGTTCACCTCAACTTTATGGTAAATTCTTCTTTTCCAAGCCATCATGGCCCAAAGTGTTAACTCATATGCATGCAGATGATGTATGATGTTACAGGGATCTCTGTGTGTGTGCCAAAGCATGCTGGCAGCACACCCCTTCCCTGAGAGGGACGTCTGTCTATCTGTAGTTCTCAGAACCTATAGATTGCCCCTCTCTCTGTTTTCCAACAGATGCCAATAACTGGATCTTGCCTTTAGGTTTACACCTGTGGTTCAAACATTTCCAAATTACGTGAACAGGCCACAAACACAGGAAAAATATGAGTGCATTTTAACACAGCCATCCTCTGTGCCTGTGCATGTATGTCATGTTTTCAATATGGAAAATGTGTAACGGAAGAAAAAATCCACTTTTAGTTTATCTTCTTTTAGATATAATTTTAGAGTATTTTCCCGAAAGACAGTCAAGCTAATTTTGAAATAGTCACAGTATTTCATGAAAACAAGCATCTGAGTGGCTTTTTGGTGGAAACTAGTATTTTGAAGTCAGAGATTTTCTCAGGAGTTAGGACACAATACTACAAAGGGTTGACTGGCTGGAAAATGAGATATGCCAAATCAATTATTTCATTGATTTATCTACATGGGTAGCTCACCTCCTGCAGAAGCCAGGAAAAGCACTTCCTCAGAGGGTAATACACCAAACGAATCAGCTGTTAGCTATTTGTCTTCGTTTTTTTGACATGTTATCTATCAGAGATAAATATACATATTTCTTACACAACCTCATCAGATGCTAGTCTTTTTCCAGAGGCAAAAGGCTGGATGTTTTGCTTTCCTGAAAAAAGAACTTTTTTAGATACCTAACTTGTAGAAATCTGAAAATAGTTTTGAATGGACCTGGGAAAGAAACAGGTCTAAAATTACAGTCTTCCAAAAATTTATGCTGTTTTGCACATTAGGGCAGACTTGTGCCTACATGTCAAATGGAATAAATCTGTTCTTGTATGAGCCTAACATGACCTAAGTAGGATTTGGGTACAGTGTTGACTGCACACTTCTCTCTGCTTGAGAGAAGTGTAGGATGTAGGAACTAAGTAAATCCATGGGTATATTCTCCCTTACTCAGTAGTCATCAGAGTTTAATCTCCTGAGGAGCTAGTGAAGATTGTTCCTGTTCAGTGAACAAAAGCAGAATAACAGAGAAACCATGCATCAGAAGAATGTCTTTGGGGGATGCTTGTTACTCTCTTGGGATGATGCACCACTCTTGACTCAACTCTGACCTAAGGGTTTGCTGTACCCTAAATGTATGTCAGCAATAAGAGATGTAAAAGAGGTATCCTAGATCATTTGTCCTTTGAAAAAAAGAAATCAAACCCAAGCAAACAGAAAACCCACAGTGATAGTAGGTAAAGTATTCTACTGAAAAAAACTGAGTAAAAACATGGGGGATAAAAGCTAGAAATGGGCAAGGCTGTGAGAGACATTTTCTCTTTGTAAGGTTCCATGTACTATTTTATTCTTTCTTTAGTGATCTATAGTCCTTTATCACAGCTTGTTAGATTTATGTACTGTTGAGCATGATATTGAAAATTATTCATACTTTTGTGGCTGATTAGATTACTCCTATCTCATAATAAAGTCTATCTTAAGGACAGAGCAGACTATTCAGAAATCTGCAGTTCACACTCTTTTTCCAAGAATTATAAATTCCACATCTACCATAGAAGCTTACTTCCTATCTTTGATACTTTGAGTGCATTATAATTGGTCTATCAGGGGTTATTTCTCAGTTTATTTCTGCCAAATTCTTACAAAGTTTGTCTCCATGCAGTATTGTATACTAACCATGGCCCTTCACTATTTCCAAGTTAGGAGTGACCCTGCTTGGAGTTCAAGTAGGTATTCAAGACAAACACAATAGAGAAACATAGAATTAAGGAATTCTCATAAAGTAATTTACGTTGGAAGAGATCTCCAGAGGCCCTCTATTCCAACTCCAACCTCAGAGTAGACCAGGTTGCTCAGGACTGTGTCCTGTCGAGTCCAGAACACCTTCATGGATGGAGACTCTACAAACCATCTAGGCAACTTCTTCAAATATTCAATCACTTTTATGGTTAAAAAACCCATTTGAATATTGAATAGTGTTTCAACTCTTGCCTTTTGCCTCTTATCATGCTGCTGTGCACTTTGTAGGCTCTGTCTCCTCTGTATCCTCCAGTCCTTCAGGTGTCCCTTCAGGTGTCTCTTCTATTTCTCATCTACAGGCTGATCAAACTGTGAACAAACAAGTCTCAGCCTGTCCTTGTATGATGTGTGCTTTATTGGCCTTGGCTTGAGGTCCTCCACTGGACTCACTTCAATATGTCAATGGCTTTCTCGGACGTACTCATGACAGAGGAAACACTTTTTTCAAATAGGGTGGAATTTCTGCTTTCATCTAGAGATGTGGGAGAGGCAACATCAGAAAGAAAGACCTCAGTGTTTACAGCCCTGGTAGAAGTCTTCCTGAGGGAAGTATTCAAGTGTTCAAATTTCAAGATCTATATTTTTATTTGTCCTAAGCAGGCAATAACATTGTTGGGGTTTTTTTGCCTTTTTTTTGGGGGGCGGTCTTTTTTTTTTCCTAATCCAGTCTATTTCCTTTGTCAGAAATTCATTAGTTGATTTCTCAACCATGGAAGAACCAAAGATATAGGCCTGTAAAAGGACCAAATAGTATTCACACACAAATCAATTTCTGTCATAACCTCCTGGGAATGAAATTTTTATGGACACAGATCTTTAAAAGGACTTAAAACTATATCAAATACAATGAATTAAAAAAAAATAAAACAAAACAAGAAACAAACTAAACAAAAGAAGTCTTTTATTTAACAGCATGAGAAATAGAGAGAAACAGACAAAATAACGTATGCCTCATTTTCTACATTTCTCTAAACATTATATGGATTTAGGGGTGCTTAGGATCTTTGAGATCCCCTGAAACATTTATGATCCTTACCAAATGCTAAGAGTGTCTTATGTGTCATAGAATTTCTCTTTCTATGCTGTAATGTTAGTCTCATTTCAACCTAAGTATTCTATACACACCCTCTACTCTGCACTTGCACAGTGTTTAAATTTTCCTTAGCAACATCTCACTCACTTTCTTCCAGCTCATGAAATTTCTAATCCACAGACTCTAGTCCTTCATAGAGTATTTTCCAAGTTCATTTTCAGAAAGTCAAACAGAATTTTAAGGCGTATAATATTCATCAACCTACACATAGAAGGGCCTCCTCATGCCAGGACATAAGCACTATTAATCGAGTTTGTCTCCCTTTCCCTTACCCTTTTCCTTTCCCTTTACTCAGAGCTCACAAAAATATTTTATAAATTTGATTTTATAGGGGAAAACAAACAAACAAACACCACCATCTCAAACAAAACCAAACAAATAAACAAACCAAAAGCAAACAAGAATTTTTGGTATCATGTTTTTTCTAAATAAAATGTTATTTTCTGAGCAGACTGGAATCCACTTGCCCACACTTGAGATGCAGGCAAAGCTCTTGTTCTAAGAGGGGGTACTGAGCACGATCATCTAAATGTGGCAGGAAGAAAAGAGACAGAAAATAGAATTTACTACCATTCAGAATAAGAAGAAGTCACAGAATCAGATATTTTATGCCGTAGGAGAAGTGCTGTACCTTAAGCGTACATTCTGCCTATAACAGAAAGTTTCTTGTAAACTGTTATGCAATTCTACTTCAACTTTATCTGAGTCATTCTTAACTTTCACCAGCATTACTATCACTTCACTAACATGTCAAGTTGATATAATTGACCATTATCAGTCCTTGCTATTCAGACAATCTTGAAAATCTGGATGTCTTCCTGTGACCAAGCACTGATCCACATCAGAGTCATAACTGCTTGTGCTTGAGCTAATTGTCTCTAGGGTAAGGAAAGAGAAATATTCTCCTTCTACAAGATCACAATACCATCCGTCATTAAATAGCTAGTTAAAACCTACCATTAAATCTACAATACTAGTAAAATTGTTGACAAAAGTAGAACACACTCAATCTGGTAAGTTCTACTTTTTACATTAATCACAAAAATTTCATTGCTTTGGGCTTTCTGATATTTGTTGTTGTGTGCGCCTGTTATCCCATTTTTGTTTTACTCTAGCTGTTTAAAGGATGTCTTTATGACACACAAACGCAGCATCTAGCAGAATGTCTCCTAGCTGGGAACGACAAGAAACTACTACAAAGCACTTCATAAAGACATCACTAACAATGGTAACAACAATCAGAACAAAATAAATGACAACAACAAGTTACTATTTTACAATAGCATTTAGTAATATTAATGGCCCTGGTATTGTTGTAATTATTGCCACTACCACCTGTCTGTACTCTGAACAGTTTTTCTCAGGTTTCTGGAAGTGAGCAGGGACTTGGAGGCTCAGAGCTGTGCTTTGCCTGAATGCAGTCTTCTTCCAGTAAAAACTGAGGATGGGACAGGCAATACAAAAGATCTATTACCGCTGAAAACTCTCAACACTTACTTCCAGGTCAACAAAGTCACTGAAATTACAACCTAACACATTTTAGATCCCTACCTGAGATATTTTGTGCATTATTTATGATTGGCTGTTGCAGCTAAGATTAGCTTCATAAGGGAGAGGGTGAAAATACAGCTAAGGCTACCCATAAGATGCCTTGCAAGTGACTAGAAACTCACCCACAAACTAGGAAGAACTACCCCATAAAAGGGAAAGAACTAAAAAGAAGGAGAGCTGCTTAAGTTCATCTGCAGAAAATGTCATGAAGAAGAGAGGATGTGCAATATTCTTAATTCCAGAAAAGATGGATATGCTTCCCTCTGCTTGAGATCTGCAGGTAGATACTAACCTACTATTTTTTTTCTTCTAAAATAACAGTGATACTGCTTTTATCTTCAGCACATATTCAGTTGTAATACTGTTCAGTGTGAGCAGACCAGGTTAAATTGTCCAATCTACAATAACAATTTAAACCTGTGCATGTACAAATGTACAAAGCGCTGGCCTCTATGGGAAGGCCTCTTGCTTTTGCGTAATTCATCCTTGGTGAAGTGTTTCTAAAATGAAAAAAAAATTACATTTTGGTGGGAACAGCATAGATGAGAACAACCTTCTAGCCTGTATTATGACACTATTTTGGCAGATTCAAGTTCAAACCAGCATCGTAACCTTCACTTAAAATTTTTCAGAAAACTGAATACTCCAAAGTCAGAATTATTTAAATCTATCTTTTCTACATTGCTGCAGTGCATCATCAGTTTCTTGTCACTGTTTTGGGAGGGCTAGGGTCTAGACCAGAATTTCCAATGAGGTATTCTAAGAAATGCCTCACTTGTGCATTACATAAGTTTTTCTGATGCACCAGGGTGAGATGGACCTTCAGATGCCCAACAGTGTTCCAGTTTGTTTAGTGATGTACTAATAGCTACTGAAATCTAAGCATTGGGACCAAGACTCACAGAGGTCTTTAAGTTCCTGAATCTGAAGCAGTGACCATTTCTATTATTTTCAGTTAATTAAAGGCTGGCAGGATAAATCCCTTTGGGGATCAGCTTTCTAGCAGCTACAGACTTTTACAGGCTTAGGCATCGGTTGAGTAAAGTCTTATAAATGCTACTGGCACCTAAATCTCAGAAACCCTTAGGCGTTTGAAGTAAAGAGCTTAATTCAGTCTTGTCAATCTAGTTCCTTCTGTCTATCTTTAATCTCATTTCATCCTGTCAGAACTGAAGTTTCTTCAAGGATAGATTTACCTTTGTGCACAGCCTATATTTAATGGTAATAGTTATTTGGTGTTTGAGGACATACAGCTGTTACTGAGAATTTTGCTGTTCGTGTTAACTAAGATTCTTTGAGTGATACACTTTGAAAGATATATTTGGGTTATTAACTATTGTATTATCATCATTCTTTGTTAATATGATTTTATTATTAGACAAATATGACTTTATTGTTTGGCTAAATTACAAATCCATATATTGAAAGAACGTTTAGATACAATAAATTTAGTCTTCTGTAAGATAGTTTTTTTAGAACTTTGTGAAATTTTGTTTAAAAAATAAGCACTATACACTATCATCCAGGTACATGTTGAATGAATTAAGAAGTAGCTTGCTGATGTAATTCAAAAAGTATTTGTGAGTGAACAATCATGGTCAAATAGCGATAATATAGTGGAGGTACAAATGAATTGATATGTGGAACTAACATTTTCGCCTGTACGCAGTTGTTAAACCACAATTCACAATGTTTGTGGCTGACATACAAACTGCAGATTGGCAAACTATGAGGACAAATTAATTGTACAGAGGAATCACAGCTTCTCAGCTAGCCAACACCTACCATCCTAAAGGTGGATGCAAAATAAGTACTAAGGAATGAGGAACTCTGGCCATACCTACAGGTGTAAGACATTGTCACCTGGAAGATAAGACTTCCAAAATACTTTGAGTTACTACAAATTAGTACCTGAACGTGAACCTCCATGCAACACAGTGGTAGAAAAAGCTCCAGTTTAAAATGGGATTTGAGAAATTATTTTATCACTGTATGATGCATTGCTGAGACTAACTATATATATTGCTCCATTACCACTGTTGAGATTGACTTCATAAAATATAAGCATGGTTCTTTTGTATTCCTTCTGATAAAAAAATATACTGGGAAATCTGAAAGCATATAGCAAAGAGCTGTTGCAATTATTCAATAGCCTAAGGAAAGGCCTTACCAAGAGACTTAAAGGAATCTGTGTAGTTTATAAAAAAAAAGATTGAAAGGTGACTTAATTATAGTTTATAACTATCTTCCTGGGGAGAAAATATCGGCTTTTAATGGATTCTTTAATCTACTGGAGAAAGACATAATAAATCCCCTTAATATTTATGGCAATCACTTCACCCACCAGTGAAACAGAGTTATTTCTGAATAAGATTATGGAAGTTAGCAGTGTTCAAGAGCAATAAAGAATAATTAAGGGTAGAAATAAAGCAGAATGTTATGGGCAATTAAAAGTACAGGAGTAATCTTGCTAGGGAGGATATGATTTTTCCAAATGGATTTTCTCAGAACACAAGGCCACAAATTCCTATTCTTTATAAAGTCACTTTAAAAAATATCACAGCTTCTTTAATGACCGCAGTGGTCAGAACTTCCACTTTCTGCACCACTCAAACACTCAAAACATGCTCTTGCAAGTGAGGTACATTAAGTGTCACGATGACAAAACAGCAGAATCTTTTTCTCACTGGGTTTCCCTCAAGCTGTGCTCAGCTCCCAAGGCACCCCTATTCTGTTCATACAACAGCGTAGTCATATCAGTAATGACTTCTCATGACTGTGACAGGTTTTGCACAGAGGAAACTATTCCCAGTGGTACATTGTTTCTCATTGTGTATGAACACTATGTCATCATATGCTCTTGGGGTGTGAAAAAAATATGACTAGCTGCTCATATCTGTCATTTGCTGGAACAAAGACTAAGCTGACAATTGATATAGTGGCTCGTGTTAATTTGACAATGTTCACTTGAGACTAAGACCAGAGTATTTATCTGTTATCTAAACCAAATCCTGTCATACAGATGAACAGGTAGGGCATTCATTGTTTTTGTGTCACTTTGTCCCCTAAGCATTGCAAGGGCAAAAGAGCAGGAACTGTTTTATATCCACTTTCTCCCTCAAGCAGTGTTCAGAGTTTGTCTCCAATTGCCTGGGAAACAGAGCCTTTGGGGTTTTTTAATAAATATAATTTGTGACAAATTTAGAAAGTGACAAAAAAATCTTGATGTCTATAGACAGTGATTGCTATCATCAAATTAAAACACTGTCCTGGGGAGAAGGGAATGTGGAGCAAACAGCTGTATAGGCAAAGTCATGAAAGGTAGCAAGCAGAGAAGTAGAGTTTATGAGGAGACAGAATGTAAAAGGAGGCTTGGACATTGTCAAAGAAGATTGATGTGAAAGTGAGGCCCCCTTATGCTGAGCTTCCAATTCTAGGAAAACGATGGTACTACCAACTAATTAATTCTAATCTTCCCCTACAGAGAAAAAAGTTTGAAGGAAAATGAAAAACACTTCTCTTCCCAGAAATCCCATAGTCAATGTGTACATGATGACCTTATGCTAAGATTTCTCTAAATCATACAAACACATAAAATCTTTCCGTTTTTACTCTGAGTAAAGCAAACCTTTGGTATCTGCAACACTATCTTTTCAAAGTCTTAGTATGACATTAATAAAATAAAACCATAAGTACCTTGTGAACATACCATTTACCATGTAATTTTTTGAATGCTGAAAGTTCTATCATTCTTTAGGCTTTGTTGTTGTTTTTTCCCCTGCAGTTCTGATGACTAGAACTTGTTTGAAAAATGCACTTTAAGAAAATCTGAGAGTTTGCAGACAGCAAGACTCCTGAGATTGGGGCTTTTGAAAATTCACAACAGTTACGAAACAGAATAGAATCACAAGGCTTGCCAGTACAGAACGAATAAAGTGAGAAAATAATCTTCCTGCTTGTGTTCCAGATACCTAGGATACATGCAAGCTTTTGATTGTAGTCTCTGTAGTTACAATCAGAAATTTTACTGACACATTTGAAATAACAGATTTCAGATTTGTTCATCTGAAGATGGATACAAGGATTTTCTCAACAAAGGAGCCTTGACTTGGGAACTCACTTTGGGTAAGAAATAAGCATTAACATTGTATGAGAAAAGCATCTCAGTAAAACTTGATATTCAGAGGAAAAAAAGCTATGGTGATGTAGAGAAAAGTCTTTTCTGATCTGCCCAGCTTTCTTAGACTTTCTTTTATTCAAAATTCTTTCTGGTTCTGGTAAAAAAATTTTTGGACTTCTTATTTAATTCAGTTTGTTTATTATCTGCTTGTTGTTAGCATACCCAGATTTCAGCAAACAGTGTCGTATGTTACCAGCCCATTATGTTCATATGCTATCTTTTCTACTCCTTATCAAGAACTAGTCACAACAACAAGCAGTGGTTTTTGGTTTTAAGAAATTTTATGGAATAGTTATGAAGCGTCATGTCCTAAAGTGCTTATACACGTGGATTTGCATAAATTGATGCAAATTTTGTTTGTTTACCTTGATGTGAGGAAAATGTGCATTCAGATTCTATAAACAGTCTTATTTATAGTTGAGAGGCTCTGAAAATACTGAAACATTTCTTTAGCAGAAACCTTAGTTTAAGATGAGCCTTCTCTTTACTGGCTGTTTCATAGTTTTGTGCAATACATCCTTGGTTGTACAATTTGAGTAGTTTGTGGCAGGGTCTTATAAACCTCTGAATGAGACATTCCTGAATGGAGGCCATAAAGACAGCACTGCAAAGCCAAATCAGAGTGTCATTTTATTGCTTGTTATTGCTTCCTTGCCATGCACCTTCTTTCTTGATCATTACATTCCAGTAGTTTAAGATAAATTTATGTCTACCTTGAAGTAATGGAAAACACCATGATTTTTTATTGCTCGGAGCAAACCATTCCCAAGATGGTTAGTAGTACTCTTTCACTGTGCTGGTCAACTCAAAGAGGAGTCTCTCAAGGATCAACAGGACTCTCCTTCACTATCTTGCAAGGGCCCATTTGGTTTCTAACCACATCTGACTATTCTTAGGAAAAGCAATCTCTAATTACAAGAATCAGAAGGGGATTATGCCAGATGGTGGCCTGTGCCTCAAGAATGAAATAAAGAGAAACAGCTTTCCTCATCACTTTCAAATTTTTAGATTAGTTTTATCATCCCTCTACTTTGAAAGCCTTGCTTACCATTGTATTTAAATGTACACAGGGTATAGAGTAGTAGGAGACAAATAGCTCTCTAAAATTACCCAAATGCTCTTGTATAATTAAAATCTCATATTTTTAAAGAGTGATGTCATTTTGACAGTGGTAATGAAGCAGATAACAAGGAAGAAAAGTCGAAATGAGAAGCTGATGCTGGTGGGAAAGGAAACTGGGTGACAGGAGGAAACACTGGGACATAGTGAGAACACCAGGATTGGTGAGCAATGAAGCTGGACTGATGTGAGGTGCTCCAGCAGAGTGTGGAACAGGCCAGGATCAAGGAACTAGGGACAGAGAAGGGAGTCAACAGCAACTGAAGAGCTAAATTACCAGTATATCCGGTAAATGTCTCTGAGTGCTGAAACTGGTAGAACAGTCTAAGGCATCAGACCACCTGACATATTTCATTAAAGTACTTTTCAGACTGATTGTTGTCTAGGGAGCTGTTAATATGGGACTCTTCTGCAGACAATTTAATAAAAGTCTGACGTTTAGTAAATTTCTGACTGAAATCAATGAAGGAATCGTTGAATCGGAACAGGCTAAGGTTGTCACATACAGATACTAAAAAAAAGGAGTAGCACTTAACTTCTATGATACAAATGCTTACATTTGCCTCTAGGTGGGTAAGGCAAATATGACACACTGTGGAGGCACAGCTGTACCCACTGTCATCCCAAAACGACAAATTTCCTGGGGAAACCACTTCAATTTAAAAATTCTCCTGAGATTCTTCCAGTATATATCAAAGAGAACTGCTAGCCATTTTTTTTTCTGAGTTTTCTGGTACAAGTTCTCTGCATAGTGTATGAAACTTCTCCTGCTGCACTTCCTTTTATACATTTAATACCCTGCAGAATATGGCTAGATTACCTTGAAATAATACATTCTTAGGTTCATAGTTTTCCACCCTTTGTGAGAGTCTGTCTCTTTTTTTTGTCAAAATACTTTGAAATCATTCTCCAGGTAAACAAGGTTAAATGCAAACAGAAGTTGGTACTTACAGCATGCAAAGTAAACAATAGAGTTGCAAATATTTCTTAAATACTAATGTGAAAATTAAAAAATAAATGTACTTAATTTGTACTAGTATTAAATAGAAAATACTACTGGGCTTTTTTTTCAATCACTGTTGCCTTCCCTGACACCTGCCTGTGAGGTGTTACTCTTCAAGCTATGCTCATCACAGAACATTACAGTACCAAACTATTGAAATCTAAAAAATATAAAATAAAAATCAAAAACCAAAACCAAAAACACACATTCCTTCCAAACAAACCTGGGAAGTTTGTTCTTAAAAAAAAAAAAGCTCAGGAAATTCTACACACAATCAAACCCTTAAATTGTGGTTGGAGGCATAATCACTCTGAAACTTGTAACTGCTGTAATTAAGGTTGAATAAGAAAGAAAGCTATATAGTGCTAGGAAGAGATTTTATTTCTTTGTCAGAATTCCTGCATGATAAGCAGGAATCACAACAGCCATAGCTGTCAAAGGGCATCAGTAAATATTTGATTTCGTCTTCCTTAAATTTAGTTCTCTTAAGTGTCTGTAGTTAATAGAGAGAGACAGGCATTTTTAGAGGGTGACTCTGGAAGTTCTTGTCACTCCTAACCACAACAGATTAGATTAAACTGAATATCTGACTTCTAGACCCTTACCTTTGCCCTCTCAAAGACTGAAATTCATCTTACCTAGCCTCAGTCTACAAGTAAGGCAGGTTTTCTCTGCCAATGCAGAGAGGCACCTACAGAAGTCAGTTCATTCTGTTCTAAAGGTCTTTTCCAACAGATGGAGGAAATAGCTCTCTTGAGCTGCCTGTCACTCCTTTAGCTGGAGAAAGAAGCAGCAGTAAGTTCAGGTTAGATGACTTAATGTTAAACAGCAAAATTCAATTTCATTTCAAGTCATGTTTGTTTTTTCAGCTTTGGATTTGGATCCTGTTTTGCAGAAGTTTTGAGCACTAATAGCTGCATATTCAGTCAGCAGGAGGCACAGCATGGTCTGAGCAGGAAAAAGGCCATAGCACATTCAAAACTCATATAAAATGAGAGAAGAAACAATGCAAAGTGAATCTGCTAAAATTAGTGGATAATCATTAGGATCAATACCACCATGCTTCAGTTCAGTACTTATAAACTGGAATAATGCCAGCCTTTCACTATGAAGATATTTTGTGAAAATTAAGAAACTGATGTCTGAACAGTCTAATAAAATGTGTGTCACACAATGACTCCTGACCAAATGAATAACTATTGCTAGAGTAAGAATTCAGTATTATGTAGCAAACAAGCCCTGAGAGAAATACAAAATATGAAACAGTCATTCGCTGAGGGTATTGAGCACACCAGATGTTATAGCTCTCTTTTGGGCAAAAACCTAAGCATTGCAACTCTTAAAAGAGTTCACTTTAAGGCAAATCTTCTACCTAAATTTGGATTTCCTTAGTACTTCTTTCTTCATTTAGTAATCTTAGTAAAGCTTAAATAATGTTTTATTGTGTATTCTATTACATTTTCTGCAAAAAGATCTGCAAAAAGATATACAAAAAGGATGAGGAAGGTGATCCTACCCTTCTACTCAGCCCTAGTGAGGCCATATCTGAAGTACTGTGTCCAGTCCTGGGCTCCCCAGCACAAGAGACAGGAACTCCTATAGCGAGTCCAGGGGAGACCAACAAAGACTATTAAGGGATTGGAGCATCTCTCTTATGAGGAAAGACTGAGGGAGCTGGGCCTGTTCAGCCTGAAGAAGAGAAAACTGAGAGAGGGCCTCATCAATGTATAAAAGTATCTGAATGGTGGGTGCCAAAAGGATGGAGCCAGGCTCTTCTTGGTGGTACCAAGACATAGGACAAGAGGCAATGGGTAGAAACCAGAAGACAGGAAGTTCCACCTGAACATGAGTAAGAACTTTACTGTGAGGGTGACTGAGCACTGGAATAGGTTACCCAGAGGGATTGTGGCGTCTCTCTCGCTGGAGATATTCAAAAGCTGTCTGGATACGACTCGGACTTACATGCTCAAAGGAACACTGTTTGAACAAGGAGGGTGGAATAGATAACCTCCAGTGATCCCTTCCAACCTTAACCATTCTGTGATTCTGTGAAAAAGCACATATATATAAATACCTATATATATATTTATATATAATTTTTATATTAATATTTTATATATGTACATATGAATATAAATGTGTATACATATCCATTTGTATTTGCATTTGAAACTGTGCTGAGGTTTGGAAGGTTAGCTTAAGTCAGTTGGGATGATTATTGTACAGCTGGAAGGTGACATGGTAAAAGTGAGTGATAAATCATGTCTGGCATTAGCTTTTTCTTCCTGGTAGGTAGAATATCTAAATGAAAATACAGTGTAACCATTATTCAAACTATAGAAAAATTTGCAAACATGCATGATTAAAAATAAGCACAGAACTGACTGCTGTATCAATAGTTGATATAAACATTTCAGAAAAGTAACTACAATTCAAGGTCATTTTAGACCTGTAGTACCTGTAGAATTGGATATTTCTGTTGTTAACTGCTCATGTAGTTTATATCTGTATAGACATTTATATTGTTCTTTCTGCTGTGGTGCCTAAGTATGTACTAAATAAACCACACGAGAAGATCCATTTAGTAAAAAGTCGTGGAGAAAAAGAAGCTTCAATGTGTAATATTCACCTAAATGGCAATATTATCTTCAAAAGACAGTTTGTTTCAGAAAACAGTTGCAGAGAAGATAGACATATTCCTGTTATGGAGCTATTTATGACTTCACAACACCTTGTTGTCAAATGGCTAGTTAAAGTCAACTTGTGTTTCTCCCATGAGGAAAACAGGCTCTTTCCTCTACATCTGTGTGAAAGTCTGATATAGGCAAAATAACTGCCTGCATTGGAAAAGAGCAACCAGAAAGTGTACAGCATATATATATATATATATATACATATATATATATATATATATATAAATGCAGACTAACCAAGTCTAAATCAATACTCAGATTAACCCTCCCAGCTTCATGAAGGCCTTGTTAAGGGACAACATGTGAATTAAAGCTATTATATCTATTGTAATTGGCTACTATTCCCTGAATAAGGAAGAAAGATGACGTTATGAGATTCCAACAACTAATTTTACTTCTTCTCCAGTCAAATATATTTAAATGACAAAAAAGTAAAAAATAAAGAAAATAACAGTTGATGTCAGAATATAGACTCATGAAAATTACCATCACCCCACAGTAGTCAAGGGTGTGATATCAACTTATGAAAGCTGAAGAACCAGCCCAGACTGCTCATGTTGTAAAACAGTCAGTGCATCCAACTGTTGTGGTTTAAGCCCAGCCAGTAACACAGCACCACACATCCAGTCACTCCCTCCCCCACCAGTGGCTTTTTGGGGAGAACTGAAAGGGTAAAAGTGAGAAAACTCATAGATTGGGATAAAGACACTTTAATAAGTAAATCAAAAGTTGCATACACATACAAAGTAAATCAAGGAATTAATTCACTGCTTCTTATGGGCGGGAAGGTTTTCAGCCATCTCCAGGAGAGCAGAGTTCCATCATGTGTTCTGGTGACTTGGGAAGACAAACTCCCTCACTCCAAATGACAGAATCACAGAAAATGCCAAGGTGGAAAAAACAGACAAGGGTCATCAAGTCAAACTCCTGAACCTGCACAGAACCATCTCCAAGAGTCACACCATGTCCCTAAAAGTAAAATCCAAATGCTTCTTGAACTCTGTCACCTTGGTACTGTGACCACTTCCCTGGGGAGCCTGTTACAGTGCCCAACCACACTCTGGGTGAAGAACCTATTTCTAATACCCAACCTAAACCTCCACTGACACAACTTCAGGCCATTCCCTTGGATTCTGTCACTGGTCACCACAGAGAAGAGATTAGTGTCTGCCCCTCCTCTTCCCCTCATGAGGAAGTTGTAGACTGCAATGAGGTCTCTCTCCCCTCAGTCTCCTCTTCTCCAGGATGAACAGACCAAGTGACCTCAGCCACTCCTCATACAGCTTCCCCTCAAGGCCCTTCACCATCTTCATTGCCCTCCTTTGGACAATCTCTAACAGCTTACTATCTTTCTTATATTGTGGTGCACAAAACCACACACAATATTCAAGGTGAGGTGCCCCAGTGCAGAGCAGAGAGGGACAATCACCTCCCTCAACCGGTTGGTGATGCTCCCCAGGACATGGTTGCCCCTTCCCTTCCTCCTTTTTTCACCCTTTTTATATACTGAACATGATGTCCTGTGATATGAAATGTCCCTTTAGTCAGTTTGGGTCACCTGTCCTGGCTGTGTTCCCTCCCAGTTTCTTGTTCACCCTGTTGTTGGTAGGACGGTACAAGAAGCAGAAAAGGCCTTGGCTCTGTGTAAGAACTGCTCAGCAATTAAAAAAAAATCTCTATATTATCAACATCATTTTCAGTACAAATCTGAAACATAGTCCCATATCAACTACTTTGAAGCAAATTAACTCTATTCCAGCAAAAGAAAAAGTTTACTACATTATTGTTTCAGTGCTCTAGTTTCTGGTGCACTCTCCCCTTTAAAACAAGAGAAACTCAATTGGAGAAAAAATAAAAATTATACTGGTGCAAATGCAGTGGAACTCAACAAACAAACCATAAAGTCCCAGTAATTTGACCATACTCTAATTGAAATCAGTTAAAAATAGTCCCAGTGACTTCAGTGCTGCAGAATCAAGCCCTAACCTCTGAGAAGCCAAAGATTTTACTATCTCTGAATGCTGAATGCCTCATTTGGGTTCTATAGAAATATGTGATTAAAATCTAATTTTGTCACAAGATGTACTCAGACTGAAGCTGAGCAAATAATTGATCATGAATAATTTATCCAAGGAAGTTTATCTCTTTTCTTTGCCCCTGAACATTCATGAATAGATCATTATTTCTTCAAATTCACTTTTACTTTTTGTTGATTTTGAATCAACTGGGTGCAGGTTTTTTTTCACATTTATTACTTGATCTTCACTCTTTCAGCTCTGCTAATTATTTATGATTAGTCAGAAATCTCATGATGTATCCCTCTAATAGCACTTCTGGCACAGATACTCCTTTAAAACTAAATTTCATTACAAAAAGAGAAAACTGTGCACAAGAGCTTAACAATTTTCTTTCTATTTCTTACTTAAAAATGCAAATATAAAAGGGCACAAACATGAGCAAAGCAAAGTTGTTTTCTTCTATTTAACTGATTAGTCAGACACTTTCCCTGTCTGACTTTCCAATAGAGAGTTTTGGAGATTGTGTTGAAGTAGACATGAAACTAAGTTGCCTGTCCCTCTGTATGTCATAGAGTTTCAATCTTGCAATATTAAGTGCTATCTTTTCTCTCTCTAAAACTTTGTGAATGATCACTTCTGGTTACACAGATATATTGGTGTTCACTTTTCAAATTGCATAGATCAACTATCTATTCATTATAACTATTACCTTGTTGTTAATAATGTTGAATTTGTGTTTGAGACATATTTATTATTTTCCTATTCTCTTTTAAATATCACTGTAGTTTTCATCTGTGCCTACTATACAAAAGTAAAATAATATAAATTGGAAAGAAAATTCATAATTAGAAGATGAAAAATATGGGTTTAATTGTTCAAAATAAAATGACTATGTAAAAAAAAAGGTGCAACATTTCTTCCTTGGAACCCACACAGGACAAACTGTTTGGTGAACACAAAGAAGTTCCTGATGAATATTTACTTGACAAAAAGTAAACCAGTACTGTTAAAGGGAAAACTTTGTAAATAAGAAAAAATTCCTAAAATACTATAATTTGTACTGTCCGAAAATATACAAAAGTCATCCAAAGATGAGAATGAGTCATTATGTATTTACCAGCTACTCTAAAAACATCCAGAATTGGTCAAGAAAATCTGGCACAGTAACTCTTCAGAAACTGTGAATTTTGAAAAAAAATATTATATTTTACAAATAGTTATTAAATTAAAAACAGTAGGGGTAGTGTGGCAAAATTGTCATATTAGACATTTAATTTTAAAAATGTTGTCTTCCTGAAGTTCAGCGTGAAAGCGTGACAGCGAAGCTAAGAATATATTCTCACATGAAATTAGATAACGTGAATCTAAAGAAGGACTGCAGTTATCACTCTTAAACCCCTATTTGAAAAACAAGTTTATTTTTATTAAAAGTCAATCCACTATTAAAGCAGACACAAACGGCAAAGACAAAAGTTCTAATTTTTTAAATAAATAATATTTAATTTAATTTTAAAATTATTCTCCAAGAAAAATTACAAAGAAGGAGTGGAAAGGCTAGAACAGGTCTTAGAAACTATTCAAAGCAACATATTAAATAGAAAAACAGAGTTAATAAAAAGTAATTTAGTTGACTTTTTTAAATCAGATCCTGAAAGGAACACCAAGACAGCCTCGGTATGCTAGCTGTAAACATCATCTTAACTGTGATCAGAAGGACAAGCTGAAGCATTATACTACCACTTTTAGTAAAACAAATGGATCATCAAAAGTTACAGGTTTGTAGACAGGATGTGTTACTTCTGCTATTCTAATATGATCCTACTACTGCACTGAAAAATGATCCTCCCATGGTAATAAAGGAGGAGCTAAACTCATCGTAATTTGAAAGGAATACATTTGCACGATTGAAAAAGATATAGAAAGAAGAAATAAAACAGTGGTATTTAAAAACATTTCATTTAAGATATGTGGGGGGGAGTAATTTCTCATAGAAATTTATCATTCAAGTGGTGAAGAAACACTGCTATTATAAACATGGAATGCTTATTTTGTCCTCATTTGTAACTGAATTAATAAGTGGCGTATTTTGCTGGGAATTGTTTGGTGATATTGTTTTTAATACAAATGCTAATTTATCCATTTGGATTCTTTCTGGAGGAAAGTATAAAGAAATATTTAATCAGGGGATATGTCTCAAAATGTAACTGTGTGAAACACAGTGTTAGAAAGACACAGATATCCCCAAAATAGCAGTCAATTAGTAATACCACTTAGATATCAAGCTGTCCTTATTGTTTTGTTTTCTCTAATTTGAACCCATATTTCAGTATCCAGTGGGGATGCCCAATGATCACGCTAGAATCCTCTTTCTCCAGGCCGGAGAACATGTATTCATTTATGTTTAGTTTAAGCATCAAGAAAAAAGAGCATTCGAAAAAAATTCTGGATGAGCTTATTTATCTTGTGTGTAACTAACAATCAAAGCTCACATTCATTTTAAGAGATGAACTTAACTGTTTATCTAAAGAATGAGGAGGATACTGGAAAGATTGTTTCCCAGTAGCTAGGAGTCCTGAGGGTGCAAAGCAAGAACAAACAAATAGATCCAAAATTTTGGGTCTTACGTAATTCTTCATGTTGTCTTTCATGCAATTTTTCTGGGAAGACTGGGAAAATATTCTGGCATGATGTTATCCTTATGTGTTTTGCCAGGTGTGATTGCTCTAATGCAGCTGGTTAAAAAAATGCACATGTAAACATTTGATGATAGAGCCTGTAGTGTTCAGTAACATCAGATGCTGAACTGATGACATTGGCAGCATGTTCTGAGACCCTGCTCATCTAAATGCAGAGAGATTAATAAGAAAAATATTTGGTTCTGATGAGAGAAGAGACCTGGATTCAGAACTCTACCCTATCAACCTTCACAAATACCCATAAAAATGTCAGTGTCCTGACTGGCAACATATCTTTTTTTTACTTTTATCTCAGTCTGTTATGAAAATAACCTTCAAAAGTTGCTAAAAAAATTAATGTTCCTCTTTAAATATATGCTAGATTATCCTCAGACATGCACATGCCACATACAGTGTTATACTCGTTTGATGACTCACAAGGAGATGATTTCTAATGTGCACCCATTAAATGCAATAGTGATTTTTGTATAGTCTAAAAATTCCTTGATGCTTTATCTTTCTCAATGCTTGAAACAAATTGGGAACTAGACATTTTTCACTATAGATGTCTATTAAGGAAGGGCATTATCTCTGATATAATTTAAAACAAAATGATGGCGGAGGGGACCAAACAACAAACAAATCTACCACAACCAAACCCACACCAGAACGAGTTGTATAGCTAACCTGCCTGGTTTTGCCAGAGTCTTATCAGGAAGCCTTCACATTAACCACTAAGCTGCAAAATTGTGGGGGAAGCAACTTGCAAGAAAACAACAGTAGCAAACGCCGTAGGGAGCAACAATTACTTCATTCAGCGCTGACATCTGAGGAGCAAGGCTGCCTGTTGGTCTTTGTGCCCTCCCAAGTTCTGACAAGTCTCAGAAGGTATGCCAGCTAAAAGAGATTACAAATGAATGAAGTTCTGCTCCTGTTTCCCATAACTTCAATATAAGACAGGAAAACCATCTTCACTCTGCTATTAGCCTCCACTCTAGTCTAGACTCTATTTTTTAACCATTTCAATCTGAGCAGTTTCACTAACTGAACTAATTAAAACCTGTAAGATGAAAGGGTCTTTTGGCAGTTTCCAATCTCTAAAACTCTCAGACACCCTGGTGAAAAATGTATTTTTAGAATATGTTATAGAAATATAAAAACCTGAGACATGTTATGTGGTTAAAGTAAATTCGTAAAAATTAACTTCCAGAATTAATCCTTGTGGCCCAGTAGTATTAAGGAGAATACAAATATAGCCTAGTATCTTCTAAAATATTTTAAAAGCATACAATAATGTTGCAGAAATAATAAAAATACATCTCTATACATCTTGATGCATATCCTGTTGTCTGTAATAAAGTCAGGTAATAAAATCTAAGAAGAATAAAGGCAATTTAATTATTTTGGTAGGTCAGTGAGCAGTTAACATTGGTATCCTGACATAAAATTAGATTTAACACAGATGGGATAGGTTAAATATTTGAATATATGTATGACCAAGACCATAAATAACTGTCAGAAGCTTACAATAGATATAATTCTCAAAAGAACCTTTGTAAAACAGGAATGTGAGTCCCATTGAAAATCTCATTTAATTTCAAAGTGTGCTCTCAAGATTTATATTCCATTAAGTATTTACCATATGTGCTTCTCTGAATCAGATGGCTAGAATCCCTATTGAATTGCCAATGGGGAATGAACACATTTGCTAACCTGTAGATGTCTCTTGTTGACTTGGAAGTCACGTGTCTTGTGATGTATGGTTTGGAAGCTGCTAGTGGAATGGACATCAATCCATAACATCAAAATGAAGAAGAAAAAAATAACTTTTCTGTCAGTACCTTTGTCATTTCTGCTGTCAGCTGTTTCGGGACTGTCAAGAGAAAAAGAAAAATAAGGTCATTTCCCTAGACTGTAATGCAGAAAGAGAGGTAACTTTTAGTGATTAGAACTGGCAAACAACTTTAAACAGAGCCATTTCCACAGGAGAATACCATGTAAGTGACTGGAAAGCTCATGGGATTTAATCAGCTTCACTCAAATTTAATAACAAACATGAAATCAAATTCATTAAATCAGTTTCATCTTTTGTCTCTCATATGATATTAAGTCTGCATTGTATTCATTATACAATATATTTAACAATATTCTTTTTTGAAACACCATGAAATAGATTTTCAACATTGTAGGAAAATATTTCAGGGGCATAAAATCTGATTTCAAAATCAAAGTGGCCAGAATTTCCGTTCCCCAAAAAAGTGGGCTTTTTACCTGTTTGCAAACAGTCTTGAATTCTGAAATGCAGGGTATCTCCTCAAATTGAAAATTCTACTTTCTGAACATCTCTAAATTTTAATTTCTCTATGGCATTATTATGGTCTTAATTGTGCTCAGCACTCTTTTCCAAATAAGCAATCATGAAACTTGAATGATGCATACAGGCAGCATATTCAGAGCACACAGAAACATGCAGATTAGGATGGTCACATCATGGAACAGCATCAGGGAGGTCTACGCCGAAGGTTAAAGAATGTGATTTCAAAGTCATAGCATTTTCCCTTTGGGCTTTTACCACAATACCTATCATAAATTACTCTTTATGTGTCACAATGTCTGGATCTTGCCTAATACAAAATCTTTTAATGAAAAGGAAGGGAATTTAAGAGAAGTTTTTATGATATCTGCATATGTCCTATTTGTTCTACACTCAGAAATCTCTTAGAAATAACAAATTAGAGGATTTTCATGTTCTGAGACTAAATTTACATACCTGTCTAAGCTAATCTATTTATCAAACAGTACCATAAATCCTCACCTAAATTCACTGAGCTTTGATTCTACAATTTATTTCCCTCCACCTGCTTTCTACAGTTCCAAAACTCTTAGGCTGACCTTTTTCTTTTGATTTAAAAACATCTCTTTCCTTCTATTACTCCAATATTAGCAAGGGGATGTCTTGGGAGCTACCTGGGATATGTTTTTCTCATTGGCCAAGCATGGATCTAAAGTGATGGTGGCAGTGCTGGGGAGGCCTAGCCAGAGCTCCAGCACCTGATAGTCCTACACTCAAGGCCAGGTTCTTCCGCTAGTATTTTGAATATACTGGCCACAGGTGGAATCTTGTTACAGTTCAGTAGTAGATGACCAAAGACTGGCACTTTAACTGAGATGAGTTGGACACCCTTCTGCTGTAACTTAACAGAAGGTCCAGCAGCATCAGCAGTCTCAGGCAAGCTTCAGATTGCTTTGGTGCTGAGAGTTAACAGAGGCACATTCCTGGGCTGCAATTCTCCATCCTGAAAAGTTCTTTTCCAGTTACAGAGGAATTCTTTAAGTCACCATCACTTCTGCCCCAAGCAATGGAAAAAAACCCACAAAGCCACTCTGGGGTAAGGTGAAAATTCAGCACAAGCTGCTTCCTTCCCATATTGAACAGAAGCTCAGACGTTGTAGGTAGCCAGACCTTGTATGGCTATCAGGTGCCCACCAAGCCTCTCTATCACTCTTCTCAGCAGGATGAGGGAGAAGAAAACAAGATGCGGACGGGAGGGGAAGCTTGTGAGTGACTCACGAGAAAGGTAGTTTAATAAAAAACAGCAAATGAAAACAAAAGTATTTATTCTCTACTACCCATTAGGAGACTATGTTCAGACACTTCCTGGGAAGCAGGGACTCACTACACATAGCCATTTCTTCAGAAGACAAAGACCTTAATAACAAATGTCTCCTCCCCTTCTCCTTTCTCTTAGCTTTTATTGCTGAGCAAACATCATATGGTATGGAATAACCCCTTGGTAGCTTGGATCAGCTGTCTTGACTATGCCTCCTCCCAGTTTCTTGTCCATCCACAGCCTACCGGTCTTTTGAAGGGAGGTGAATTTGGAGAGACAGCCTTGATGCTGTGGGAGCATTGTTCTTCACAGTGTGTTATCAACAAATCTCTGGCTACAAGTATGGTAGTGTGTTCTGGCACAGCACTATGAAAGCTGGTATGGGGAAAATTAACTCCATCCAAGACAGACACAGTACAGCAGGAATAAATATCTGCATGTGCCGTTAGTCACTTTGCCTATTCAAATTTGACCTAGTTGGCTTTCTTTAAAGACTGTGAATCCTGTATCTGTACCAGTGGAAACACTGGTGTGTAAGAAATTTGCTAAGACTGTATGCAGAGCTACAAGAGAGCCTTGTTTTCCTCTGGGGTACAATTATTCACTTCTATTGCCACAGCTAATGTTAACACTGTTAGTAACTATTAGCAGCACCTCTCAAGCTTTTCTGCTTTAGTTCATGGTTGGTAGGGTAGCAAGAGACAAGCCCAGAGCATCTTGAGTACTGTGACAAGAAGGAACCTTATTCCAGGCTGTAAGATCCTACAAGATGGCGCAGCAACTGACTAAAGCACGGTCCCCCAGCCCTTTCCCTGCTCACTGCTCTCCATGCAACTGGCTAAGGTTGAGAAGGTCCGGTCACCTTACTGTGAAATCAGGTCAGGGAGTATGGAGAGGACATGACTTTACACTGCATAAAGATATGGAGTTCTCTCTTATGAGTGCACTACACAGACAAAAAAAGGAACTTTGCCCAATGGGAAACAAAGGTTGCATAGGTACATGACTAACTTACCTGTTCACTAAAGGAGCTGTCATCCCTGAATACAGCTACAGCTCTGACATGGGCCCAGCAGTTTGCCATGCAACACCTGTGCTCCATTCCTTTTCTAAGACAGCATCTTTCACCACCATTAAACTCACTTTAGAATATCATATAAAATGAGTTCTCTGAGCTGCAGAATAGAACCTTATGTACCAATACTGAGTTTCATTAGTCACTATAATCTGATTTCCATTTCTTGCGAGAAGTCAGACTGTGACAAATTGTTTGAACCAACACATCTACCATGAGATACAGTATGCATTGTTAGCAATATTCACAGAAGAGGAAAATAGAGAAATAATATATTTTGCTGAGACTTCTGTTTTCCATGATATTTGTAAAGGAAGAGAAGCACATTTTTCAATAATTGTCTGTGAATACCATAAAAGATCATATGTTTGTATTTCCCTTCATTAGAATATTTTACAGTTTTTCTTTACTACTACTGTACGAGGTAGTTGTAATTCTAGCTGCCAGCTAGTCTATGCTTGAGTGCATTATAGACAACCCAATCTCCTCCCAAACCTCACTCAGAGACAGATTATTATTTCAGGAGAATTCCTGATTTATTTAGTATAGCAATTACATATTTAATCTGTTTTACGAATGTCTGTACATTCTGTAGATAGATGTTTTATCCACCGTGGTCATAAAATCTAGGGGGGGTCTATGATTAAATATTAACCATTTGTAAAATGCACCATATGCTCTTCCTGGAGTACAGGGAGGGTTAGGCTGCATTTGGCCCGTACCTGAATTTATTAAATAAATAAGGATCATTTTCACCTTTAGCATATATTCTGATGTAAGCACATGTCTGAGGCCAGCAATCAGGGAGAAGGGGCCTGTAGGAGGAAATATGGTCTCACAGAGAATAAAGAAAGAAGTAGTTAGTCATGGTGAATAATGTAAGAATATAATAATTGACTTCTAGAACATATGAAAGGTCACAGAATCAAAATATTCTGAGTTGGAAGGGACCCATAAGGATTATCGAGTCCAGCTCTTGAGTGAATGGCCCATACAGGGATCAAACACAGAACCTTGGTGTTACTAGCACCAGGCTCTAACCAGCTGAGCTAATCACAGGGTCAAGGTACCTTTACTACACATTCTGTCTTAGTAGATAAATTAGTGGAATTATTTGATTGGAAAGCAAAAGATTCAGAGAGATGGGTTCACAAGAATGAATCATCACAAGGTGATGAGACACCTACCTCAAGTGTAAGTACACAAACGGGAAGGAAGAAGAAGCACCATATACAGTAACAAAACTGTGACTGTGACTGCAGGAATAACCAAGATGTGAATGGAACAGCTCTCAGAGGAGAAGGAGAGTATCCCTCTATGTAAAGCAGCAGCTCAGATGTGGGGATGGGCAACAGGCTGGGTAAGAGTTTGCGGGTCAGAATCAGAGAAGAGTTTGGTGTAAGTGCCATCATTGTGGGACTGTGCTGCAAACTGCACAATGTAGTGAGAAATCAGTTGAGAAAGAGGACAACACTTCTAATTTAAAAAAAAAAAAAAAAAACTTTAAACAACTCAAGAAAGTCTCTAGGTCATGTTCCTTAATAGGGGACTTTAACCTCACTGACACATGCTGAAGGACGAAACAGATGTATGCAAGCAATACAGATAACCTCTGGAGACTGTCAAGGCTAGCTCCTTGATTCAGGCACTGGATAGACCACCTAGAGTTCTGCACAGTTGGATTTGTTATTCAGAAATGAGGAAAAAGTGATTGAAAATATGAATCTCAGTGGCAGACTTGTCTGTAGTGACCTCAAATAATGAAACTGAAGATTCTAGGGTGAGTGAGGAAGGCAAGTACAAAAGAACAGACTCTGGCTTTCAGGAGAGTTGACTTTGGATTATCCAAGAGCTGGTCAGTGGGATCCCATTGGAGGCAGCTTGGAAGCACGAAGGTGCTCAGGAATGCTGCCACATCTATGAGGAAAACCTTCTTCAGCTGCAAGACTGAATGGGGTGATACTCAGGAAATTTGCCTTAGCCATCATTGATGCCTCCCAGGCCTCTGTGCTTATCAGAAGGGTTTAAGAAGTTCAAGGGAAAAAATTATTATGCTAGAGCAAGTTCAGCTAGGAGGTTCAGCAAGATGGTGGGAACCAGAGAACTTACCCTGTGAGGAGATGCTGAGAGAGCCAGGCGTTTTCAGTCTGCAGAAGAGACGGAAGAGATGACTTTGAAGGAACTCGACTGCAGCCCCCAGTACCGACAGGGTGGATGTTGAGGAGACGAACAGAAATTCTTCACGTTGGTGCATGGTGGGAGGATGAGAGACCAAGGTCACAAATTAAAACAAGAGAGGTTCAGATCAAATATGAGGAAAAACCTTTTCACCATAAGGGCAGCCCAACAATAGAGCAAGTTGAGCAGACAGATTATGCTGACTCTACCCTTGGAGGTTTTTCGAAGCACTGAGAAAACAGATTTAATCCCATAGCTTGCCCTGATTTGAGCAGTGTGAGAGATTCCTGAGGTCCCTTTTGCACTGAGTGAATCTGTGATTCTATTCACTAGGGACACATGATTTGTTCTCTATGCTTTATTAATAATTTCTAGCTTGCTTATTTGTCTGGTATAGAACACTATGTTGTTGTGATATGTTTTCATAGAATTATCCATAACAATGATTTCTCCTCTGAGTGGTAATATCTAATTTAGAAGCTATCACTGTGTATACATACTCGGGCTTGTTTTTCTGCAGGTGCATTATTTTGCATTCATCAACGCTGGATTTCATCACTTTATCACCCAGACATTCAGTATCGTGAGACTCTTCCTTAACTCTCTTCAGCTGGCTTTGAATTTTAACATCCAGAAAAATGTTAAGGTATCAGAAACTTGGCACCTCATTGTGTGACTTCTTTTCCAATGAACTGAGTACACTGAATGGCAGAGGTCCCAACTTACTACACCATTTTTTTTTCACTGGTAACTGTCAAGAGTGGCTGCTCCTTTAACCTCCTTTTAACAGGCTCTCTCAAAATTCTAGCTTCTCTTTGTGAAGCTTGAATTCTTCCAGAAGTTCTAGGAGTATTTTTGCTCCTAGAAAACAGTTACATTTGCAGACATGGTTGTCACCGTCACAGTGGCTCTCAGAAAGGATCTCACAAAGCCAGTTTGTTTAACAGAACTTGTTTAACAGAACTTACTTTTTCCCTTGCATCAGTTTTCCTCCTCCGCCATTTACCAATCAATTTTTTCCCTGCTGTTAGGATGTTCTCTTGAGTGTATATTTCCCATCAATTTTTGCATTGTCTTTATTCCCATACCATTTTAGCCCCATCTTATTTTTAGACTTTCTAGTATTTATCTAGACATCTTGTATTCTTCTCTTTCCCTATCTTTGTGTGTCCTCTTTACAAAGCCATTTATCTATTGAGACTGCACTTTGACTATATTTTACCTGAATTTTATTCACAGCTGCCACATCTGTGGCAGGTGAAATGTATGGAGTTATTACAAACCATAGGATTCCGCAAACGTGTTTCCAAGTGCAGCTGGGGGTATCACACTTCTTGAAACTTAACCCAGCTCTTTCCTTCCTCTACTCCCTGAAAGTGTCTCTGCATTACTAGTTCCTTGGGCTTGTCTTACCTGTGTAAATGACTTCACAGTGCAAAAAACAAAATATAAATAACACTAACACAAAAAGTTTTGTCAAAGAGTTTTTAAATTCTAGGGTTAAGGAAGACCTCTAGGTAATGGGCCACACTGGGCCTTTTAGACAATTGATCTCCATTTCTGGACTGGAATTGCACAAATTGGAAATTGCCTCATCCGTTAAAATATGTCATTATATTGCCTGATTTTCTATCTCAAGATTACACTAAAATCTTTCTATATATAAAATCACTTTATGTTGTCATTCTCATACTCGGTGAAGTCAAACACTGCAAGTCAAACCAGACTGTTGTGTTTTGCTCTAGGGAAAAGAAGGTATAAGAGAGAAAATAACCTCTAGAGCAAGACAGGAACTATCTTTATCTTCATCAGTGAGGGATCTTATTGACCTTTAGGAAGAGCAAAATTAGGTTATTCTCTACTGAGGAAAAAAATAAACTTTCATTCTATCACAATCCAAACACCTAGCTTTCATCTGCAGCAGATTTTGAATTTTTGTCCCTATGTGGAATTAAATAGAATTCATAAAATAAATCTTTAGAGTGGAAGCCATCATTTTGTAATCTTATTTGGGAATACTCACTTGATTCAAGCCCAGTCTTTTAGGACAAAAAATGACAGAGAAACAGGCAACTCAGTGCTTAATAAAACACCCTTTCCCCAGACTGATACTTCCTTCAACTGCTATTGAAGACAAATTATCTAAAGGATAGTGATAGTGTCTCAGAACAAAAATATTTTATAATATTTTACATATTATAAAATCAGGCTAAAATGACATATCAGAAGCATTGCTATTACCTGTAAAAATCTCATGTAACTAAATGAAACAGGGAAAATAATCTTGTTATATTGACTCTCCTGAAAGCTCAAGTTTTTTTCATGAAAATATGTTGAAAACTATTCAGGAAAATTTTCAATTTAGAAGAGTTTGCACACAGCAGTTCGTAAAATGTACCTGAAGATAAATCAGAAGCCCAACTCTGGAGTCAAAAGATTTTTTTTTAATTATTATTATTTAATGTTTTTTAGGAAGAATAATAATAGTTATTATGACAATGTAATATCTCAAATTAGATTTACTTTTCCAATTTTGATCAGCAATTGTTCCTTTTAAAAAGAAGTACAAAAAAACCAGAAATAAAAATGTAATCAGCAATTTACAGAATATATGCATTTGATGGGAGAATTTGAAATATACATAACAGAAGATAACCTCTATTTAATAACTAGCATGTAAAAGTCCTCAATTGCTTTTTCAAAAATTACCTATAGAGAAGAAAACTTTTATGTAGGAATTGGTTACAAAAATTTTCTCTCTAAAATCTGTTGAAAGAATGTGTTTCCAAATCTTTAGTTATAAAGGACACAAGTTGCCTTCCTATGGTATAATTGATAGAAACACACAGATTTGATGGATGTTTATTTAACAGATTATATGCCAGAATAGAATAGAATAGACCATTTGGAAGTGACCTACAACTACGACCTTGTCCAGCTGCCTGACCACCTCAGAGCTGACCAAAAGTTAAAGCATGTTGTTAAGGGCATCGTCCAAATGTCTCTCAAACACTGACAGGCTTGGGGCATTGACCAGCTCTCTGGGAAGCCTGTTCCACTGTTTGACTCTCTTCTCAGTAAAGAAATGCTTCCTAATATCCAGTCTAAATTTCCCCTGATGTAGCTTTGAACAATTCTTACAAATACCTGGATAGAAGGGAGAAGAGATCAGCACCTCCCTCTCCAGTTCCCCTCCTCAGGAAGCTGTAGAGAGTAATGAGTCATCCCTCAGGCACCTTCTCCAAAACAGTAACACTGAAGTCCTCAGCTGCTCCTTACAGGTCTTGCTTTCCAACCCTGTCACCAGATTTGTTGCCCTCCTCTGGACACATTCAAGAACCTTCACATCCTTCTAAAAGGCTGGGGCCCAGAACTGTGCACAGTTTGCAGCCCCACTAACACTGATTACGGTGGGATAACCATCTATTTTGACCAGCTGTTTATCCTGTATTTGATGCACCTCAGGGTGGGGTTTGTCCTCTTGGCTGCCAGGGCACACTGCTCAGACTAACTGCTCAGATTTCCACTGAAACCTTTTCATTAGTCTTTTCAGCACTTGGATACATTCCTTTAGAACTGGCCTGTGCTATAGCTCTCCTAGTAAGAGCTGATGCAAAGGAGGCTCAGGGGGGACCCTACCACTCTCTACAACAACCTGAAAGGAGGTTATAGCGGGGTTGGGGGGTCAGCCTCTTCTCCCAGGCAACCAGCAACAGGACAAGAGGACATTGCCTCAAGTTACACCAAAGGAGGTTCAGGCTGGACATCAGGAATAATTTATTCACCAAAAGGGTTATCAAGCACTGGAACAAGCTGCCTAGGGAAGTGGTGAAGTCACCATTCTTGGAAGTGTTCAAGAAACAACTGGATGTAGCACTTGGTATAGTTGCTGTGGTGGTGTTTGGTCAAAGTTGAACTCAATGATCTTGGAGGACTCATTTCCAACCTTAATGTTTCTATGATTCTATAGCAATACAACAGTAGAAAAGGCAGCATTTTTACTATTATCAGGAATCGGTTAAGAGATGATGCTGCTTACTGACAAATATCTAAGATTTTTTTTAACATAGATCCTTTGGTGTCACCCCTGCACTTCTACAGATTCAATACTTAAAGTCTGCCTGATAACATTAAATTATGCAAAATTATATAAATGTTCTCTTAATTTCACTGTAAATAAAGCAGAAACATATCTTATCTTGTCTTTGCCAGCATAAGTGTTCTTTGAGTGTCTTGCTTGAAGGGCCACCAATAAACAAGAAGCTAAGATACTTTTAAGTATGCATTGTGATCCAACCAAAATACCTCTGGGCTGTTTTCCCTGATATTTTGGAGCTTCTAGCAAATGATCAAAGAAACAGCCTATTGGCATAAGAGGCTGTGACTGATAAACATACTGTGAACTGTGCCAGCCTTACAAATCAAAAAATAGTTTGCTTCAAAGAATCAGTAAATAAAATGAACATTTCTAAATGTGCTTAGTGTGGATAAAAATGTTGCTCTTTGTCTCCTCATATTTAGTTCTATTAGGCATATTGAATCATATGTAATAAACAACATTGCATTGGACAGAGAAAACAAGCATGTGAAAATAAAATAGCATTTTTTGAAAGATTGAGATTTAAACAATTTGAGGAAACAACAGTGTGACCTGGTTAAAAATGAGTGATGCCTTAGAATTCTTGAGATTTGTAGCATATGGATTTTTAATATAGCTGTATAGTTTCTAACACTTGAGAATAGTAGTTAACTGAAACTCCTTTCTCACACTGCGTATCAAATTCCCTAAATTCTTCCAGTTTTGTTTAACGTTCTCTTCAAGGAAAATATGTTAGAGGGTACATATTGTTTGGGACATGTACCTAGGGAGATATCATTGTAGACAAAGCAACCTAGAAGGCCCAGAGACCTTGGAGAAGCTCCAAAGAAGGGACAGGACATGAGGATGATGAAGATGAGGAAGAAAGGGGTCCTGAGACCTCTGACTCAATTCCAGGAGGGCGTGCCAAGGGGGGAACCTGTGGGATGTTTTGGAGGGTGGATAATTTTCTGGTTGGACACATCTATTAGATAGGATTATTAATTAGAGCTATAAAATTGTAAAAGCCCAATGTTGTATTGTACA
Organism: Corapipo altera; assembly: GCF_003945725.1. Taxonomy (NCBI): domain Eukaryota; kingdom Metazoa; phylum Chordata; class Aves; order Passeriformes; family Pipridae; genus Corapipo; species Corapipo altera. The sequence continues at coordinate 433,706 of NW_020884883.1, read as the reverse complement.
CTATAGTACACTCTTTGTGTGTAGTGTGCCTTAAATCACTTTAATTAAAGACTGCTCTCTACTTTACCTCTATTAATATTGTTTCTTCCATTTTAGACAACAGGAGAACAAACAACAACATTCATCCAATCAGGGTCTTAGAATATTTATTTATTTTATTTTCCACATAAACAATCTCTTAAAACAATGTAAGATAACACAAGAGGCATGTTCCAAAGAAATTGACTTCCTGTTATGTAAAGACAACCTTCAAGCCCTTAACAGATTTGACAACAACCTCTTGTATGATAACATGTTGTCACAATGACTTCTCTCTCAGAGTTAGATTCTCTGAGTTCTCCTAACCTATGGTGTTATTCTGGGTGGCAACCGCTATTCACACTAAGCAATAGTCATCCTGAAATTACTACTTTGTTCTCTTTTTTTTTGGTCTTCTATTGCTTAATCATATCAAAAGCAATCTAGAATGTTCAGAGGAGACAACTCATTTGCTGTGTAGTAATTCCTGAGAGTCAACTCGGAGATCTGTTTTATTTGGTGTCTTGGCTGAAATGACCAACACTGCACTGACATGAACTTCTGCACAACTATACAAACTTCTTCAGTCTGTTTAAGACTGAAGATTCCCCCTCTACATACCATTTATGGGCAACAAAAAACCAGAAATATACTGTCCAAAAATAGTGTTTGACAACTACAAGTAATTTAACTTCAGATTTCCCTTCAGATCCCCTGGTTGTTTACCAAGGTGAGTATTCTATGGATGCATTTTAATATCACTACAATAAAACTGATGGATTGGGTGAACAGCAAGCCAAAATTTTACATTGTTCATTATTACAAAATATTTCTGAATTTTTTTTGTTAAAATTTGCATTTGGGTGGTGATCATGTCTTTGCAGTGACAATCTCCTTCACGTAAAGTTTTCTTTCACACAATTTTCATTTTTGCTTATTTGCCTTCTGTTTCTTCCCCCCTTTCCTAAACTGGTCAAAACCCTTCCTTTAACTTGTGGTATTTACTTGCTGTGTCTTTGAAGTATGTTCTTCGTAGCAAGTGAGCTTTGTGCTTTGGGTACCTGTAAAAAGTGAGCTGGGCTTTCAAGGTCAAAACAGGAGTGCAATTGTGGTAAGAAGCTGCTCGGTTTTCCATTCCCAAATTGTACAGTGAGCTACTGACAACACTAGTTACCAAGGATTTTCTGTTTAGTCCATAACTACATGGAGTTTGACTGTCTATCCTGTCGTGAGGGAGTTTAGTCTACTGTGATACAGTGGATGGAGCACTTCATCCTCTCCCTTGACCTCCTGATACCACTCTGGGCGCCCAGAACCTGTTTACAGGAGGAAACAAACTATGTCTCATCTCCACAACTTAGAGGTTGCCTCTATGCTCCCAAACTTGTATGTTGGATCACCAGCTCTTCAGCAGTCTTTCCAAGCCTTGCTTCAGGTACTGTCAAAATGGACTATCCACTTCCTGTGTGGGTCTGAAAATGTGGCTCAACACCACACAGACATTGGAAAGGGGAAGGTGAACGGGGTTGGAGCTTTTGTTCACTTCTAAACAACCTGTCTCTTAAATCTATTTCAAGCTGTGGATATATCTGTATTTTTGTAATTTGGCTGTCAAATAGACCCAGTTAAATGCCCTGAAGGCACAATAGCAGTACTTTAAAATTACATCTTGTTTGGACTTCTACCACAACAAGATTTCTGCATTGAAAGTTTTTATATTCCCCTCTACCTGTGTAAGATAAATTAATGAATTATGCACTTACAGTGGTTTTCAAACATTAAAAAGTACTGAATATTCCCAAAGACTTACAAGGAAGAACAGTAATTTATATTAAGTAAAGTCCAATTTTATTTGTTGAAGTTATGAAGTTCTGGTCTAGCTCTGTATGATCAAAATAAAAATAACTTACTTAAAAGTAAATTAAGAGGTATATCCATATCAACAATTTGTGTAAACAGCTCATCTAATGGAAGGAAAGTGAATGTGTAATGCAAAATCATTTACAAAGACTGCAAAGGATTAAAGGAAATCACAACTATCAAGAAAATTGGGAGTTTATACCAAAAGCCAGTTCAATCCCTCTAGGAAAAGCTTTATTTCTGTAAACAAAAGGAACTTAAAATGCATCAAATTTAGGTTTTGGGTATCATTTTTATGCACTGAAAATTAACCATTTGGTAATTTTAATTCATCATCTGACGTAGCAAATCCAAACAACACAGTAATAGCCTTTCTATTATGGGCTTCGCTTCTAATTACCAAGATTTATCTGATAAGCCCCAGTCTTAGTTTACTGGAGACAAAATATTTAGAAGCAAAATAGCTTGGTTAAACTGATTTAATACAAGACTGAGGGCAGAGGATTATAAGAATATAATTTACCATGATATGCACAAACCCCAGAAAGGCATAGCACTGTCATGAACATTTGTGAAGGTGTATGGGTTTTGATAGCACTGGAAGCACAGGCAATGAGTGACTCAAGGTGAAGTATATTCTAGTAACTTCAGAAAATTATGGAGTAGTTTTAGAGACCTAGCAATGATTTTCAATATATCTCTCAAAGACAGAGGGAATATCAATTCTCAAACTCTGTAGGAAAATTTTTGTAGCTAATCATTCTCATTTAGAAAACCTTCAGGTTTTTATTAGCTACATGTTTAGCATGGACTGAAAAACAGAATCGAGTATGAGGTTTTTACTCTTTTCTCTTAGAAAAGAATAATTCTTACATGTTTCTAAAGAACAGAAAAAATATCAGAAGATATTGAACTTGTTATGATTCATATTTCTTCTAATGCAAATCACACACACAGGTTCCAAACTCCAGGTTTAATCAAGAAGCTGTATTATAAAATATTCACTGAAGGATGTTAGGGGCAGCCACCACCTCCAGCAGCCCTGACCCAGGACTGCCTCCTGTCCAACTCTCTCAGCACCTGGGGTCTCTGCTTGGGCTGATGGACACAGCTACCCTTTTCCTCCTTGCAGGTCCATCCAGTAGGAAAGCTGAGCATGTGTCCCAGAAAAACACACACAGAAACACAAACACACAGGACCCAGACACAGCTAGCTACACAGAGAGGGTGCTGCCTTCAACCGTACCTACATGTAGGATTGATGTAAGAGGTAAGCACAGAAAGCCCTGTCTTCTACTCCTCTTGGACTGGCAGAGACAGGAGGTCACTCATGCAGACACACACGGGACACTCTCCTGCCCCACGAGTCACCAACTCACTGCCTAGTCCAATACAGTGCTTGATGCAGACACACAGAGATACTCATCCCATGGGCACCCCACATATGCAGCTCTCCCCAAACACCCTCCACCCACCTGATACTCTGATCCAGACCTGCTCACCAGTGAGTTCAGCTTGGAGTTTATTAGTGAATGATACATGCACACCTCACACACCACAAGGATTGGGGCAGATAGGGACACTCACTGCCCCTCACAGCTGGTACCAGGCACATCACCTGTGACATACTCCAGCCACCATCGCAGTGCCACTGACTCATTGCAGTCATGCTAGTCCCTCCCAGTAGCTGATGTTTGTATGTCCATCTTTTCTTTATCATCTGATTTGCCAAGGTCCTTGAAATATGACCATAAGGGATCTACATTGTTAGGACAAGTATTGCAGAATCATAGGATGGTTGACACTGGAAGGGACCTCTGGAGGTCATCTAGTCCAATCTCCCATCAAGAATATGTTGCTCAGGAGCATGTCCAGATGGCTTTTGAATACCTCCAAGGACATAGATATTCAAGTAATATGTAGATACTCAAGCAACCTGTATCTTGTCCATAAAAAAATGGGCATGGACAGGAAGGAACACTCACATAAGTGTCTTAAACTAGGTGATTTCTTTAAACTTCCTGTTTGGTCAAGTGAAAGACATGGTATGTAACCCAGGTGCCCAGAATAGATCAAATTTCCAGGAAGGGTGCAAAACATTCAATGGAACCTGGCCATTTATGCACTGAGTTCCGTTCATCTTCTGTGCCATCTGAATCTTCCCCTTTGTCCTCAGGGCAAGTGGCACAGCACAGCTCATGCTTACAAAGCTAAACCCTTCTCTCCATTCTCCTTGCAAAGCTGGTTATGACCATATTGCTTATTGGCCTACATTGTCTCCAAGCTGTGCTGTTCTGATTGGTTGGCCCAGGTCAAAATTGATAGGGAGCATGTTAACAAGCAAACAGCATGGATGATCACATGCCTGTCCTCAAACCATGTCTCACACTGTTTAATTTCCTTTTATTAGACATAGTCATAGAAGCCGTTCCTCATTCCATGCTTCATTTTGTATGTCATTGGTGCCTATAATTAGGTCACAAATTCACTCATTTTGCAAACTACTGCAGCCCATGAAGATTTTGCAGCTCTCAGTTGTTCTGCCAGAGGTCACTCTTCTCACAGTTCTTCCGTGGAAAGGATCACACAAACCCTCCCTCATACCCTTTGGGCAAAGTCATTAAGGTTAACTTAATCTGTCAATGAAAACAGTTCAAACTAAACTGACTAACTTTGCCAAAAGCAGGATAAGGAGAATTCACATGATCCTCGAAGCAGGAAGGGCATAAGGCCAGGCGTACTAGAGATGAGCCTAGCAGTGGCAGGCCTGTGACAGGGGCAAAACTGTTAGTCCAGCTGAAATGCATCTATATCAATGCACGCAGTATGGACAGCAAGCAGGAGGAGCTAGAAGCCGTTGTATAGCAGCAAAGTTATGATGTAGTCACTGTCAAGGAGACATGGTGGGATGACTCTCACAACTGGAGTGCTGCAGTGGATGGTTATAAGCTCTTTAGAAGAGGCAGGTGAACCAGGGGAAGTGGTGGGATAGCACTGTACATTAGGGAGTGCTTTGATTGTATTGAAGTTGACAATGATGAATATGACAAGATTGAGTGCCTGTGGGTAAAGATCAGGGGGAAGGTTAGAAGGACAGACGTCATGGTGGGAGTGTGTTATAGACTACCCAACCAGGATGAACAGGTAGATGAGGCATTCTACAAGCAGCTGGCAGAAGTCTCACAGTTGACAGCCCTTGTACTCATGGGTGACTTCAACTTGCCAGATGTCTGCTGGAAATACAACACAACACAGTCTAGGTGTGTGGAAAGCAGCTTCCTAACACAACTGGTAAATGAGCATACTAGAGGAGTCTACTAGACCTGTTGTTTGTGAACAAAGAAGGACTGGTGGGTGATGTGGTGGCTGGGGCATAGTGATCATGAAATGTTAGAGTTTTCTATACTGGGTGAAGTAATGAGGGGCACCAACAAAACCTCTATCTTGGACTTCTGGAAAGGGTATTCAGACTATTGGAATTTGGCCTATTCAGAACACTGACTCAGACAGCCCCTCGGGAAGCAGCTCTTTAAACAAAGTGGTCCAGGAAGGCTGGACTCAGTTTAAAAACAAAATCTTGAAAGTGCAGGAGCAGGCTGTCCCTATGTTCTGAAAGCTGAGCCAGTAGGGCAGACAACTGGCCTGGATGGGCAGGGGATTTTGCAGGAACTCAGGGGTAAAAAAGAGGGTTTATCACCTTTGGAAAAAGGAGGAACTGTTTAAGGATGTTGTTAGGTCATGCAGAAAGGAAATTAGAAAGACAAAATCTCAATTAGAATTGTTTTTTTATAAATACATTAATAGCAAAAGAAGGGACAAGGAAAAGCTCCATTCTTCATTGGACAGGAAGGGTAATATAGTCACCAAAGATGACGAAAAGGTTGAGGTACTTAACACCTTCTTTGCCTCAGTCCTCAACAGTATGACTGGTTATCCTCAGGACAGGTGGCCTCCTGAGCTAGTAAACAGCAAATGGGAGCAGAATGGACTTCCTGGAGTGCATGGAGTGACCTGCTGAGTCACTTAGATGTTCACAGGTCTGTGAGAATGGATGGGATTCATCGTAGGGTAATGAGAGAGTTGGCAGAAGAGCTGGCCAAGTCACTCTCCATCATTTATCATCAGTCCTGGCTCACTGAAGAAGGTCCCAGATGACTGGAAGAGAGTGCCCATCCACAGGAAGAACCAGAGGGAGGATTCAGGGAACGACAGGTCTGTCAGCCTGACCTCAGAGCCTGGCAAATTTATGGAGCACATCATCTCAGGTGTGATCATATGGCACATGTGGAACAACCAAGAGATCAGACCCAGCCAGCACAGGTTAGGAAGGGCAGATCCTGTCTGACCAACCTGATCTCCTTTTATGATCAGGCAACTCGTCTGGTGGATGAGGGGAAGGCTGTGAATGTGGTCTATCTGGACTTCAGCAAAGCCTTTGACACCGACTCCCAAAGCATTCTCCTGAAAAAGCTGGCAGCCCATGGCTTGGACAGGGACACTGTGCTGGGTTAGGAACCGTCCGGATGACCGGGCCCAGAGAGTGGTGGTGAACAGTGCTGCATCCAGTTGGTGGCCAGTCACTAGTGGTGTCCCCCAGGGATCAGTGTTGGGTCCAGTACTGTTTAATATCTTTACTGATGATCTGGAGAAGGGGATTGAGTCTAACATAAGCAAATTCCTGGACAACACCGAGATGAGTCAGAGTGTCAATCTAAGGGAGGGTAGGAAGCTCCTGCAGAGGGATCTGCTCAGGTTGCATAGATAGGCTGAGGCCAATGGCATAACGTTCAACAAGAATGAGTGCCGGGTCATATGCATTGACCACAATAATCCCATGCAGTCCTACAGGCTTGGAGCAGAGTGGTTGGAAAGCGGTTCAGTGGAAAAGGACCTGGGGGTGCTGGTCGACAGCTTGCTGAACATGAACCAGCAGTGTGCCCAGGTGGCCAAGAAGGCCAATGGCATCCTGGTCTGTAACAGGAATAGTGTGATCAGTAAGACTAGGGAAGTGATTATACCTCTGTATTGGCATTGATGAAGCCACAGCTCGAGTACTGTGTCCGGTTCTGGGCCTCTCAATTCAGAACAACATTGAGATGCTGGAGCAGGTCCAGCGAGAGGCAACAAGGTTGGTGACCTTATCGCTCTCTGTGATTACCAGAAAGGAGGTTGTAGAAAGATGGGGTTTCTCCTCTTCTTCCGGGCAACTAGGGACGGGATAAGAAGACATAGTCTTAATCTGTGATAGGGGAGGTTTAGGTTTGACATTAGGGAGAAATTCTTCACTGAAAGGGTGATTAGATATTGGAATGAGCTGCCCAGGGAAGTGGTGGAGTCACCATCCCGGGAGGTGTTTAAGGAAAGACTGGACATGGCACTAATTAGACTGCCACGGTCTAATTGACAAAGTGACGTTTCATCAAAAGTTGCACTCTATGATCTCAGAGGTCTTTTCCAACCTAATTGATTCTTTGATTCTGTGATCCTTCCCGCTGGCAGGGCTTAGGTGGTCACAGTCTGCCGTAGCCAGCAACAGACTACTAGTAGAGAGGAAACATATGGAGTAGTAAAACCTCCACATGGTCTTGGGAGGTGAGTTTTGGTGATCAGGCAATGAAATGCAAATAAATTAAACCTCATGTGCAGCTGCTTGCCTAATAATCGTACAATAATTGGGTCTTTTTCTGAGAAAGCAGCAACAAGCTAATACAAGCCAGAGGTAATTATCTTATCAAGTGATTGAAAAGTTCACACTGATGGGTGAACCAATTACAGACTAATGTGCATTTAAAGATCTTGTGACACAAGTCCATCAGTGATTTGTTTTAAACAGAGGTTGATGCCATTGTAAATCTTCTGAGCCCCATGCAGCTAAAAGCTTTGCAATAAACAGAGCTCTGCAGTCCTGTAGCTGGCATTTGAATAAGAGCTTGTCTTTTAGGAAAGAAGTCCTTGCCGCTGGAAAGAAGCTTCAAGAATACATGTGTGCTGTGGCTGACAGCAGCTGGTAGCACTAAGCCCTTCTCCTCCTGGTCTCACTGTTGCAATCACAGATAATATTACACACTGATGCCAGTGGTGCTTATCTGGAAATGACCTACAGTGAACCTCAGGGGCACTGACACAGAGGAGGAGGTAGATAGCCCCAAATAAGAAAACCTACATCTTCAACAAAGTAAGGGGAAAACGTTATGTTCTACTCTCTATAAGGAAAAAGGAAAGGAAAGGGGGAAGGGGAAGAGAAAGGGGAAAGGGAAGCAGAAGAGGAAGACGAGGAAAGAGATATTGTCAGCAAGGATTCGCTCAGAACTCTGTGTTTTACCCATAATGTTACACCATGATTCTGATTTAAGAAGCCACATCCACCTTCTCTCTCCTGTGCTTTAGCCCCAAATCCATTTAGTTGTACAGCTCTTAATGGGTTTGTGGTTTCAAGCAGCTGAAATTGCCTGGTGTTATAATAGTCTTGTGGTCCCACATAATATGTTGCATCTTCCTCCACCCACTGAATTTGTTGTTTATTTACTTACCTGAGGGATTCCAGTGAGAATATTTGGAAAGGAGCCAGCAAACCCTTGTGTCAGTACTATGATTAGGGGCTACGAATTGCTGACAAAGGAGAAGCAAGTGGTTTAAAGTAGAAAAGGGTTGGAAAAACTGCTGCCTCTGACAAAGCAACAGTGATCAGAAAGATGGTATTTCCTGCTATTCAGATATAAGGCAAACAACTACTTTGTATTGACAGCATGTAGTTTAAAGACATTGGCTGAGCCTGGATGTACACATTTGTAAAGACCATGTTTCAAGTTTACCTTAACTGTTTTAGAAAAACACCAGAAAAGTGCCATTACAGATGGCCCTTAAAAAGATCAAGGGACTCTCAGCTTCATGCCCTTGCTTCACCTGGTGTAGGAATGATATTCTCATTCAAAATTCAAACAGTAGGTGTATCACTTATTTCTTCTTTCATATCGTGATATTCATTGGTATCAAGACTGGTTTTAAATATTTTTAGTTTGAAGGAGTAAAGAATGACAACATATGTAGTCCTAGGATGTGACATGCTCTTTCAACTACATAAAGAGACAGACTGACTCACAAATATTGCTGGGCAGCTTGTTCCCAATGCCAATATTTGTCCACAGTGGGAGAGGCATCATGTCTGTGACAGAGTTCATGGTCACTTTCAGAAGAAAGAGATTATTATAAAAAACAGCTTTGGGAAAAACATTTCATTGTCAAAAACACCTATATGCTGCTGCCAAGACACTTTACATCCTAAAGTAGTGCTCCTGAAAGTGACTTATCTTAACAGATCCCACTTTCACTTTCTCCTGATGCGCACGTCATGGTGTGTCCTGCTGATTACTAAGCTGCATAGGGCTATATTTGGATTACTGTGTCTTTTTTAGAACACTGATCTTTCTGTTGTCAGCATCGTTAGTACAAAGTACAGGACAGTTTTTCTTATCGACTGAGACCCACTAAGGGAATTATATGAACAAATGAGATCAAAGTTAAAGTTTAAATACAATAAAATACTAATAACACTTCTAGAATAACATTTCTTATGTTGAGAATATGGCAAAGAAAATATACACTCACTCTATTAGAAGTATAATTTTATAATTAATCTCATTAATATTATGCAAAACTCAATTCATTTTATAATGCCCTCTCATTTCCACTAGAAATAGACCTTTAAAACTTGAGTGCTGTAATTAAGGTAAATGTGTTTTTAAGGTAAGTAATCCGCTTTTGTTTATGCCTGCTAGCTACCTATTGACTGTTCTCATTTGAATTAGCACACAGGCACTGTATTTTAATTAAGTAAATAGCGTTACCAATTAGCAAACCTTTATACTTCACATATTCAGCCTCAGTATTTGAAGTTCTCCAGGAATGTTTTTATCATTCAAGTTAGTTTTGCATACTTTTCATGTGCAACTATGTAACTCAGCTAACTGTTTACCCCACAATCAGTAACTTATGTGCAAGTCAACTGAAATACTTATTTACTTTTGCTATTAACAAAGGAACAAACCATTTACTGAAATCAGGAAATATTCAAAGATCCTACAAGTTATACACTGAAAGGTAGTTGAATTCTATACTTGTTAAATAGCTTGTGATACATATAAAAGTGATTTCTTACTTAGATCCTGCTACAAGAAAACATTTCAATAAGCAGTTTGGGCCCCAGCCCTCTTAACCATAAGGAAACAAAACTGTCATATGTCAGCAGAGATCTGCCTAGGTAAGAATCCTCAAGTGATGAAAGACTTCTCTTAATTATCTATAATGTACTGTGAGTTAGCTGCACTGTTTCCTGAAAACCCAAGGTTTAGATCAGACTCATCTGGGAACAATTTTAAAAATGGTAGCACTCACTTGTTAGACTCACAATTAAGTTTAACTTTAGTATGTCTGGGATGCCCTGGTGGCTGTGACCTTTTAGAATTTCCCACAGACATTAAATAGGCAGGAATGCTCCAAAGTGTTCAGAAATGTTCAGAAATGATCAGATGAGCCCCTGTTTTCATTCTATGTTTGATTTTCTATACTTCCAACAGGAAAAGTAAAGACGCAAGTAAAGATGCAGAGACTTGAAATAATTCTTGTTTTCTATTACCATTTTGAAGTTAGACATTTTTCCAGCTCATATGTTTGAAATTAAACTCCTGATAGACACAACTCATTTATCTATCTATTGAAATTTTTCTTGTATTTATTTATATTTAGGAATGAGAAAGTGGATGTAATCTACCCTACAATTTCACAATGTTTCCTTTTTGGTTTTTTACAGTAATGTACAAAGAGCACAGAAGGATTAAGTTATTGAGCAAAGTAGATTGTACTTTCAGTCTTTCAATAGTAAATAAAGGAAATAAAATATTCTCCTTTTATACAGAGACATTGTAGCATGTAGCAGAGCTACATTGTAGCATTTCCTATCTGTTTCACTTTTTTCCCCCCAATATGACACACAGTCAAATAAGAGACTTATAAACATTTTTATTATAACAACACAGAATTACAGATTTTGTAACACATTCTTCTTCCCTCTCTAAGGCCGACCCTGCAGCAGTAATCTTCAACTAACGAGATGTGACTTATATTCCTAGCTGCTTATTTTCAATGACTAACAAACCGTCACACATAGATTAAGGTATTATCTGAGACTGCAAAACCTCAGTTCTACGGCTTGGTGAGCAACATATGGAAATGAGTTTTTCACTTCTTACTTTTGAATTAATTCTTCTGTTGTTTGTATGTACATAGATGCTTCTTCAAAAGCTGATAAAAGTGAGTTCATTCAGCAGAATGCCAAATATGGTACTCTGACATATAGTTTTAAAAAGCCAAGAGAGCAAAGTCCTGGCAAAAAGTGCTAATTTTAAATCCCAGTATCTGTCATGAAGGACATGAGGACAGGAACTTCTGCCCCCACTATCCTCTCAGTAATGAGAATATTAGCTGATATTAACTGTTCAGCACATCATGATGACAGAGAGTAGCACTTGCATCTTACGCAAGCTGAGCTTTATAGTCAACCTCCATCTAGAAACATATTGGCAGTCACTGGAGATCAGTGTTGCAAAACCACAAAATACTACCTACATGGGCAACTGGATTTTATTGACAGTCTTCTTTCCATTTTAGCCTATAGACCCACACAGGGTATACAAAGCAATTTTATCTCACGCTCACAGAGATATAGATCACTGTGGCAAAGGGGACCTTGCAGTAAAAAGGTTATGCTCTACTTGTCAGTCATAGCTATTATTAACTGTGTATCAGACAAATGCACATGCTGTTGTGATACACCTTGGATGTGCCTGCATGGGGATCCCCAGGCCGGCTCTGAATGAGTTAGGTTCAGAACTGAAAGCAATGCATCTGGACTAATCATTCTTCTCTCTTAGGGTTACTCACAGCCATATTCCTTGGGCAGTCAAGACAACTCTGATGCAGGTGTATTGTTTCCGTGAGCTATATTGAAGTGCAGATGAACTAGTTCACTTAGAGCTAGCTTTATTGCTGGTAAAGTGTTGTGTTGGATGGAGAAAGAGAGACATTTATTACAAAAAATAGCTGTTTGAATAACCCAGTAATGCTGACCTAACCCATCTGGATGTGCCCAATCAAACCAAATAATGACTTTTAAATTGCCTGAACCAGAGTGGCAAAACATTCCATACAGCTTGAAAAGCTTTCAAACAGTAATTATCAATTTATTGTGCTAAATTTTAGACAATTTAATAATAACAAAGAGCCTCACTTACGGTGTACTGACCTGTTCCCACATCCTGATACAACCAAAAGCATATAATTACTGTACCTTTGCATAAGGCATAAGGGTAGACTAGTTGTTTAAGCAAGAACAAGAAGAAAGAATGATTTTTTTTCTGTAGGTTTTTTTTGTGAGCCTCCTGCTTCACATATGACTTTTAGAAAGTAAATACATGCCTTCAACTGTGGAAGCTGGCTAAGGTCTGAATTATTTCAGTTAAAGGAGTTTTATGCATTTAAGCATATAACATGCATTCATTTATGTATTTGTCAGCCTGTCTGTTTGTATGTCTATGTACATGTTGGCTGTGCAGAATCTTAACATTAAAGAAAGCTGGATCTGTTATGTGAAAAAGACATCACACTCCCAAAGTATCACTCGCTACCTGAATATCACTTGCAGTATGGGCATACTAAGGGCAAAGAGCCTCATCTACTTGTCAAAATAGCTATAACACACTCTTCACATTAAGCAGAATAATCTACTGTCAGTTAAAATAAATTAGTGAATCATTTTCTTTCCTTGCCATGAATATAACCACTGGGAAAAATTATTCCATGGCAGCTCAATAGCTCTCAATGTTTTTTTGATAATGTTTCCCTTCCTGGAATAAGAAACACAGCCCTCTGATTTTGCTTGAATCCTTTGAGTAAGGGAATTCAGCCTGGTGAACAGGTCCTGTTTTGCTTTTGTTTAATATTATACTCAGCATGTCCATTAAACAAGAAACAGGCATAGTTTGCATTCATGAGAAATACATGAAAAGTAAGTTGACATTCTTTTAAATATACAAGGAGTAATTTGATTCTTCTATTGGTAATGCAACTTTCAGTTGTATTTTTCGTATCGTAAAGATAAACTGACATAATGTTTTATCTTCCATACTTTCTCCTTCGACTGCAAGTACAGACTATACACAGCGTTTTTAATAAAATGCTGCTATTCTATATGGAAAATTTATGACTTTTTCATACTTTAGGATGCTTAGGAATTGGACTATTGATTTTAAAAATACTATTTTTCTTGTGCTAATAATTTTTTAAAAATACAATAAATAAATAATGTCTAACTCTTCAGCTACTTTAATTTGAAACATAAACAGTACAATCTCTTCCCATCTTTTAAAACAGAACAGAGGCTGATGCTTTATTTTCCTCTTTCTAAACACATTAATGGAGAAATACAGATGTAGATAAATAATAAACTAAGCAATGAATTCCATTACAGAGTTTCTGCGCCTCACAAATCAGATCTTGAGTTCTGTGCTGCAAACATGTATGACTACAAGAGACCTAAGTGCAACTGGGAAGACTACTCACAAGTTTTCACATCTTAGAGTGTTTTAAGACTGAATCCTGTAGACTACAGTAAAGCATTATCATCTGGGCTTAAAAGTCAGAGTTACTGCCATTCTAGCTCACTATCTTGTATCTCCTATGATTAGCTTTATAGCCTTTTGAGGAGATAAAGTTCCTGTTCCTCTACAAAGAAAAGTTTCAGAGACACCAGGTGGAATTATTCCAGTTCTAATTAACCTGTCTAAATACTAATTTATGTGGGGGGAATTGAATTTAATCATTCAGGTTTGCAAATTATGGCTGTGAATGAGATCCAGAGAGCTCATTTAGGTGCTCAGAAGAGTGAGCTACATATTTGCAGAAAGTCTCTTCAGAAAGCCAGACATCTCCATCTGTAACCAATCAGTCTTTCAGCATCTATATTATTCATCACCTATGTTTTGAATCACAGACATTCCCTATGCACAGGTTTTCAAAGTAGAAACAGTGTAGATATGCTATACTAATATAGTGGTATCTAAACGCTACATGCTTCCCTAAATAATCCTACTCTCTGTGCATTTTCAAGCCTTCCTAAAATACACCAAAAGCAATAAGCTCAGCAGTAGACAGTGCCTTACTAGCAAGTGTTCTGGTCATTACAGTAATTTTTCAGGGTAGGGGAGATCTGCATTCCATTCCGTGTTTCACATTACGTAGATTCTGGTCACCAGAAACAACCATGGGCATTAGAACACAACAGTAGGAACCTTCTTTTCCTACCTCCATGACAGAGTGACATAGTTTCTTGTTTGTTCTTCTGACACAGTCCCCACAGGATCAATGTGGTGTTGTCCCCCCCACCCCAAGCAATTGGTTAGGTAGCTCTTCTGGGAACTGGAAGGTATACATACGTTAGGAGTGTTGTGCAATTTTCTGGATAAATGCTCTAACCACTGATACTTTAGTGAGAAAGAGCTTTGTTCTCTCAAAAGAGCATGGGTCTCTACAGCTTAAACAGATCTATTCAACTAGCAATAGAAAATAGATTTTCTACTCCAAGGAACAGGCCAACTGAAAGATGGGGATAAGTAACACCACTAGTTTTCTGCGTCCTTCATGTTCCCTGATGAGACTAACATTTTCCAGCCTAGTCGCAAAGACCATGGAGGAGACATCTGACCAGTGCCATTTGGAGCACTGAGTTGCTGCAGCATGGAACACACCTGTATTATGCCTCCTGCACTATTCTACTGGGGCCAGCTGACCACACAGGAGGCTCCCAAGGACAATTTCTCTTGCTAAATGTCTACATTTTCTCATATAGACATCATTATAGCAAGGCTAAATACACCTAAAGTAACAACTGATTTGTTGCCTTTTGTGATATTTGCTCTCCCCTTCACTATTTTTATCTATCTGTTCTTGCTTTTGATATTTTATTAAACTACAGATTTGCAGCAAATAATTATTATATTTTCAATAACAGGATTCAGTCTTGTAGTATGAATCTTGGAGAGACAGTATTAAAAATTAATATTTCTGGTTATATGTAGGAAGGTCCATCTGCTTCACCTGACCTTTGAAGAGTGGTCTGAGGTATAGGCTGGTGCATGAGCCACTAGCATTTCTGCATATTACAGCTTGGAGGAAAGACAGGTTGATCTTGGTCGTAATTTTAAATTCTTAGCAAAACACTTGCAGTCCATATGTTAGACCTTTTATCTCATTGTGAACCTAAAGAAAAGGTAAAATAAATATTCTTCTTTTTTAATAATATTGCATCACCATAGCAGATCAGATGAACAGTCTATCAAGACTAATATTTTACCTCTATCCATGACATAAACTTTTGAAAAAATACACACGTGTATATATGTGCATGTGTTTGGTGGCATGAGTGTATTTGTGTTAGTGAAAACTTACTGTCTAAACACATTACCTCTATCCAACTGTGTTTAATACTCTGCACTTATCCAAGGCTTGCTATCAGTTTTATAGGATTGCAAATCCAGCTGAAGAAGGTAACTGTGTAAAGTAGTAGAATAATCTGAATTGTTCTATTTTTTTGTGGTTTTTTTTTTATTTAACTTTGCACTGTATAAGCTGTATAAGCTCAATAAAACCCATTTTAATGGAGGAAAATCTGGGTAACAAATAGACTTTTCAAAGTAATTGGAAGTCACCTTTCTCATAGGCTCCAATTTAGGCTTAATGGTATTTGGTATCTTTAACAATTATGGGTAATAAAACTACTGCTAATAAAATCTGGTGATGATAAAAATCATTGACTAGATCATAACAATAAGTCACATATGAATCTAAGATGATAAATGTATATTTTCATATAAATGTATATTTGCATACATAGGAAGAAAATTATTATGGCAATTGTGTTATACGCAGTTATTTCTCAAAAAAAATAGCTTTGTTAAAGAGAGGATGCATAGAACATACCCTCGCAGCATGACATGTTGACAACAAAAGCTGGCACATTCAAAATATGACTAAATGCAGGCTATTTGAACAGGAGCTTGGACCTGGAATAAATCCAAAGAAGAACACTAACAAGTACTAAAAATGAGTCTGTGGATTATTCTATTCAGCTCTGACAGTCACACTTCAAAAAGAGTGTTGAAAAATGGGATGACCTTCAGCAAAGAACAAGACAAATTTTAAGTTCCTCTCTCCTTCAAGGCAATGAATCTGCTCTCACACTTGTACCTGCACAGGCTTGCCATGTTAATGGAGGTACCACCCACAAACATCTCTCTAGTCTTAAAATGAGCCAGATACTTTTCAAATCTAGCTCTGATATTTTATTCTATAACTTCCTGTGGCTATGAATTCCATACACTGAGAATAGATACGTCCATAAATAACCTTAATAACCACTGTTGAAAATTAGGTGTTTAGGGAGTTTTCAAAATACAATTCTTTTACATGACATATGGTAGGAGCTCTTTGTGTACAGGGAATTCTGATAAACTTTAAAACTTGCAACAGAAAGTTTTACAAACTATAATAGTCAAAGTGCATATACCTAGCTTCTTCTAAAATGCAATGAGCAAAAGTATCTGTCTCCTGTATGAAAAGGTCTTTAGATATTTTTTTATGTGGTATCTGATAACAGCACCATAGATACCAATTTGTAATATGTTATAATACTAGTATGGGTAGGTCCACACAATTATAAACATATAAGAAGAAGTTACTGTACACAAAAATTAGACAGTTTTCAAGTTATAATAATTGGCCCTTAATAAAAAAAAAATGTGCTGATAAAAGCAAATATTGGGAGCATAGCAATTTTATTTAAATGAAAATAGTTGTCTAGTTAAAGAAAATGTTGACAGCTCATCAAATGAAACTTTAACTACTAAATAGGAATTTTACAAAGAATGAGCAGTAAAGGATGCAAAGATAAAACATAACATGATGAAGGAATACAGTTCAACCACAATATAATTTTCTTAGGCCAATAACCTCTAGTAATTTTCATGGTAGATACTGTGCAATTTTTACTGCTTAGTACATTCAATGAGTCCACACCACTAAAATTTCTAGAAGCTTCAAATATAGAACATCATAGAGGAAAAAAAAGTGGCACTTCTGCCTCAGGGAAGACACAACACACTATAAACTACAAGATATAGAACACACGAAATAAAAATAATTAAAAATATTCAAATTTTATTTCACACTAAGGCAAAACTCATGACTTGCTTCTGTACCTTCAGGACCTTGAGAGAAGAAAAACAACTCTGTAAGTTTTTGCAATCTACTTCATACATTCTACAGTCAGTCATGAGAAAGTCTTCAGATAATCTCTTTAAAACTAATTCAGCAATGCAAAAACTTTGTTGCAGAGCAGCCCTTGCTGTGCTGGTGGTGTCGTGCTGTGGAGCAGTGTCAGTCCTTGCATGTCATCTGCCCAAGTCCTCAGTTGCCCCCACACAATGCCGAATCTACAATCTCTTAGACTGGACAGTTAAAAGGTAGCAACATTGACAATAATGTTCCAAAACTAGGGGTCCTGAGTTTGGACCTTTCTGATATTGGCATAAGGAAACATATTCTTCAGCCAATAAATTTAAACAGAAAGGCAGATGTGAAGTATTTACAGAATTTACATGGAGTTCTGTAATACCATGCTTTCACTGGTTTTATTTACGCAAAAGTACTTGTCACCAGCTTTCTTGAAGACCAATCTAATTCAAGATTACAGGACCTGATACTTTAGGACAGGCAAACTATGCATTTCACTTCTTTTTCTCTGTGTCCTGAATAGCGGTTCTCAGTGCTGCTAAGTAAAAAAAGGTATCTTTGCAGAAAGAATAAATATAAAAGTTCGTTGTGAAGAGGACAGTTGAATATCTAGAATTGCTACTAACAAGTAGGTTACAAAAACATTGTTTAAAGTAATTTCATTTCATTCAGAAATGGGAGAAAACTCAGAAAACACAGGGTATTTTTATCTGTTCAACACTTGTCATGGAGGAAATGACAGTAGTACCACGTGAGTTAAATGTGCTTATTATCAGAATCATATTTACTTTCCTTTGTGTGGGCTTTTCCCTTTCTCACTTAGGAAACATCTAAAAGACCAAAGCTGTTCAAGCTTAATACCAGAACACCTGTTTGTCATAGAAATGCTGACAGACTTCTACCAATTGCAGAGAAGCAGCCACGACTTTGTGAGTATAAAACTTAGCCATGAACACAAACCCTTCACCATCAGGCTCACTGTTCTCAGCAGAGTTTCTCAATCACACAGTTACGATCAGTTAGAACAAGCTGTCCCATATTCCCATCTCCTGTGGTTTGCAGAACTTCAGGGTTTGATTCTGCCCTTACGGATGGGATGTATTGTGCCCCATATGTATCATGGTGTTTGCATTTGAAAAAAGAACAGAATAGAATATAGTAGAATAGAATATTTCAGTTGGAAGGGACCTATAAAAATCATCTAGTCCAAAGTCCCAATGTCTACTACATTTACCAAATCTGAATATGCTTAGAGCACCTATAAAGCATAATTTATTAACATAACTATAAAAGGTAGTATTAAAATATGTACACTCATTCAGAAATACACATCAGATGTCCTTTTAATGTGTGTATATGTCTCTGAAGGGTAATTCACAAGTTCTGGTCCTGTTTTAGCCTTTATTTGCAAACACCATTAATACTCTCACAGGAGACTTACTTTTTTCCTAAAAGCCAATCAAGTCATCTAAGCAGCTTGATCTTGACTACTGTGAAAACTAAGCATCTCTGTGCCTCCACAGTATTTCAAAAAGAAACAAAAAATTTCAGTTTCTGCAACATATAATCCATGGTATGACCTTCGGAAAATACTAGAATATAGATCTGGAATGAGTCAAAAGCCTACACTGATCCCTGTTTTACTCTTACCTACTCAACATCTGAAGTAAGTTCACCACTAATTTCAGACTCTTCAGGACATATGAGCCTTTAATTACCTGTTGTGGCAGAGTTCACCACTGCCCCTACTTAAGCCATAAACACCAGTGGTGGTTGTGATGAAGTAACCGCATCCCACCTACTCTGGAATTTGTGTGACAGATGACAACAGGGTAACCAATGGCTGTATGTAACAGTGACCCAGATGTCATGCTAGCAAGCAAATAAAACTACAAGTCAAGTAACTTTGAAATCTTAGCTAAGTGCTATAAAGGATTGATCACATGTATATGATCCTACTGTCATATTTATATAATACTATAAACCATTGACAAAGTCTGGGAGTAGGAGTGGATCCAGCTGCACTTAAACTCCTCTCTGAGATGGGGTTTAGGACAAAAGGGGGTCCTTTCTAAACCTCTTGACTCTACAGGAGGCTCTCCTTGGCAGTTTTGTTTGACCCTGTCCTCTATGCAGGAAATTATCAAGTGTACTTTGCCATCAAATCTTGTCAAACCACTGTCACATTTACTATCAAACTTTGTTATATCAACAAAATATATTGTTGCTTCTCTCTTACAAGTGAAGTGCCTGGCTCCATCCACGACATCTGTATTAAAGGGGAAGGTTCTGATGTTTAATTATCAGTAAAAGGTAATAAAGCACATGTGTAACAGACAAAGTGCTATACAACACCTTTTTGTACTGCTAAACACTGTCATGTATTTCTTCAGCTTGTGTCACACTTAGCAATGATATTGGCTTTTACCTCAAATTTAGTGACTGCTGTTTTTTGGATTTATTATTCACTTCAATGAAAGCATCAATGAGCTAATCATTGATTAGTGTCTGGTATTAGTCCTTCGTTCTTATTCTGGAATGATTTACTATATTCAAAAGGGAAGTAGATTGATTCATTGAAATGATTATATTTAGTATCTTGCACCAAATGTCTCAGAGAATAATGAATTACAACTAAGGACAGGCATCATCATTTTGTCTGTGATAATTTGAAAGTCGCTGAGATTGTTTTTGGTTTGGAATTGAGTGCTATGAAGTTTTTCTTTTATGTATTCCTTGATTTCACCTGTGGGAACAGATAGGATGATGGAAAGTAAAATTTATAATGCAAAATAGGGTGAAATCGGAGCAGAGACTAGGCAGACTGAAAAATAAGCTAAAAGAGTCTCTGTATGGAAGCAGAGAAATGAGAGAATGAAAAAAAATAGCAGTAGATATGTCAACGTAAAGCCTGCAAACAAGAAGGAAAGGAATACTGATATCCAACAACTGAGTTATATCAAAGACTTTCTAGGATGGGTAGCTCATTCTCACAAAAAGTTGTAGTTCATGTAGTTCATGTAGTTGCTGCATCCTAGTAACATTTACTACAGAACTAAGCCTTTGAAAGTTAGGGTCCCAGTCTTCTGACAAAGATTACTGCCAATCTTTGATCAAAACATTTCATTTTTCTATCTCTTAATTCTTCATTTGTGAATAAGAATTAAAACATTTTTCCTGCTTAGTGATGTTGTTAATTTCATATATTATTGCTATAGTGTTGACCATTTTGGGAGATCTTTGGAATGCCTGTTGCTATATTTTACAAACAGTGTCTTTCAGGAGTTACAATACATTCTCAGCAAGGCCCTGAAAAATGAAACATAAAATTTATAATAGATGGACAGTTTCAGTTTTCCAAATCAACAGTCATCCCTTTGATAAGAAAATAATGACGGATAAATGTGTTTGGCTAGGTAGACACAAATTATTGATATGCAACTATGAATAAGATAGTTGTATCTAATATCATTAAGAACATCTCCACAGAAAAATTTAAAAGCCTTGGGGTACTTTCACATTTGATTTCAGACAGAGGAATTCTTATTATTGTTGATATTCAACACTTTTATTGTTTTGTATACCATTACTACATGATACATGTATAGTGTTCTTATGATTTTGTTGTTTTCTATTGTGGTTAATTATGCATTTCATCCATGAATTTGAAAAAAGCTAAGTGTAAATTTAACTTCAAACAGGTGAGCAGTTTCACAAGCCTCCCAAGATCAATGTTTATAATTGAGCCAGGAATATCACCCAGATTTTGTTTACATTTCCCTCCAAATCCAAGGTTTATCCTTTTTAACAGTAAGTACAGACTTTAGAATCTTACACAAGATTTACAGGCATTTCACAAACATCCTAAATAACAATGTAAAGTAAAATACAGAGACCTATTTTTAAGGAAAGCCATAAAAGTGATCCTGCAGACTTAAGAATACTGCCTGAGGAGCAAAATTCAGCTACAATATTCTAATAAAAGCAAGTACAAGATGGAAAGCAAATTATATCTGGATAAAAACAGTTACTTGGAGAAGAAGAAATTCTGCAAGCATGTTAAATAATAACAAAGGATTAAAAGGAACCTATTTATAAGATAGGAGGATTGCATTATGACAAAGACTTTTCTGACTTTACATTGGAGAAGCATGGAATATGCTTTGATGATTCAGAAATTACTCTTTCTTTGCCACTTTACCCACCCTATTCTGATCCATTTAAAAGATCATTCAGTAAAAAAACCAGCCAAATTAAAGATGATGATGTGAGCAAGGACTGCAGAAATAATATCTATGAGTAGAAATAATGGACAAAAAGGTCAAAGGAAACCTTACACTGTGGCAGGTCTGCAGAATTATTTGCTATCCTTAATCATACCCCTATTAACTTCAAAATGGTGTCTGAAGGAGCCAAGCAGTGTCAACCACAGCAATTCCTGCTTAATGGACTTGGTAGAAGTCAACAAATAGGATTCTGCTTGTAGTTGTGAAAAAAGTTGCCTGGAGGAAAACTAAAGTAACTCGACTTTCCAATACCTTCTGTACTGTAGCATGCTACTAACAATTTACTAGCACACAGAATTAGTTGCACATCTGTTCCAAGTACAATTCCAAAATATTTCTTCAATTAGCCTATAAACCCCACATACAATTAAGCTTATTTGTAATCTTTATACATATTCTTGAGAAAGTCCTGAAAATGTAAATTCTGAGCAACAATTAGATATTTTTCTTACATTTGCCCCAGTGATGGAGACCAAGATCTACAATAGCACCTGCATCACCAATAGGCGCTGTCTACTCTTACCAGTTTGCAGTCCTCTCCTCTCTGGATTCCTTGCAGGGGGCTCACATGCATGTTTGAATTTTAAACGTGTGAGCTTAGGAAGCTGAAAGAAGACAGAGTATGGTACTTTGACATTCACATTTGATTGTCAGGGTAGTCAATGTGTGTGGCAGGAAATCTGCAGTATATAAGAAAACTGTGGTTTAAACATGTTTCAAAATGGCTTTTTGTAGTCTCTTTGCTAACTCATGCTTTCTTCTTCCCAAGATCCCCTACGAATGTCCTGGGAAGATATCCTCAGGTGTTCTCATTGGCCCCTTTTAACCCCTTCCTATTGGTTGTTAACCCCTTCCTGCAACTTGTAATTGGTTACTCTGTGAATCCTCCTAAGCCTATAAATGTAACCCCCCCCAACAATAAACACCCTCTTGCCTCCTCTCCATGCTGATGTGCTGTCTCTGTGGCTGCCATGGGGCCACATGGGTGGAGAGAGGGGAGAGCACCTCTCCCCTCCAGACTCAGGACCTGAAGAAACCCCTGGCGCTGGAGTCTCCCCCCCCCCCCGGCATCCACTCAAGCCGTCGGATGGAGATGGAACTAGAACTGGGCCGCCCCAACGCCATGGGGGGAAAGAGACCCAGAAATGTGTATTGCTGCTTGCTTAATTTTGTTCTGATGATGTTTTCAGTTTGAGATATACTTCTAAGGGGTGATATGAGCCTGTTTGAGAAGGAAGGAGCGCAGCTCCATTTCACCATTGAATGGCTTTGCTGCACAGATAGCAAAATCTAATCCTCTTCTTTAACTACTGGGATTACAGGTGCATCTTTACCAGAGTTACTCCTACAAAACCACTGAAGAGCCTTTTGGCCTGAGCAACCAGCTGACCTGAAAGCTCAGAATAGAATAGAATAGATTAAATTTTCACTTGGAAGAGACCTAAAATTATCATAGATCCAGCACCCTGACCACTTCAGGGCTGACCAAACTGCAGGATTATTTCCAAGCAGAGAAGCATTGCTTTCTCACTCTACATACCTACCTCTTTTCCTCTATGCCTTATGTCCTGAACAGTATAGAGTGAGCACTGAGTTTCCTTGTTCTAGGTTCCTGGCCCAACCCTGTTCCTCCCAGGGATTGGGGTACAGGAGATTACCTGCTGCTAACCTGGGGTGAGTTCAGGCTTCACCAGTAGATGGTAGTGATACTGGATCATTAACCTTTTCAAAATACCATTATTGTTTCAGGCAAAGTTTTGAGATCATTAAATCAGATGTCTGAAAAATCATATGCAGACTTCCTAATAGTATGTAAATAATTAGTGTGCAAAGAAAGATATGAGAACTGGAGAGGAATCTTGTAGGATATAGAAAGAAGTATAAGGATGAGAGGGAGAATAACAGAAAGATGTAATAGGAAATCAAAAAGGAAAAACATTAGAAAGTCAAGAAAGGAATGGGACTGACTCAAAAATTGCTAGAGACTCTAAGAATGCTCAGTTTTGGCTATTCAAACTTTAAGTGTCTAAATGACCTTGGCTTCATGGGAAAGTGTTTACTTATTCTTGAAAACTGCTTTTCAGTTACCTCTGGCTAAATAAACAATATAAGGCAGGCAAAATCTCTTGTACCTTTTGAGCTACTCAACCATAAAGTCTTCTGTAAAAGAAGGATCGACCACATACAGCAAATAATAAGGAAATAGAAAATTATTAGGTATTAAAATATGGAAAAAATAGAACATAGACAGTTCAACAGGTTTTTAAAAGTTGACTATTTACCTGGATACAAAACAAAGGTGTGGAAGAAGATCAGTAAACTGGTTTTGATAATAAAAAAATTATGTTTTCATTTTACCATAGTTTGCTATTAGCATTTACAGAACAGCAACTACTCTGTACCATTCTTAAACTACCAGCAACCTAAGTGCTAATCTACCATTTTCAAACAGGGATAACAGACTACATGCAGATCTGTACTTTTGAGCTTATATGGAGTATTAGTTACTTGTAAACAGCAAGTGAATATTTCTATTGATCATCCATTTCATTGGCCTTGATTTTTTGTTTTCCAAGACACACATAAGGTGAGCCCAGATGTATTTTCTCTGTGAAGCAGATTGTAGTACTATTTTTCTGGTAAGTAATCCTGTCCTTTGGCAGCCAATAACAGCACTTGCTCCTGTATCTAAATGCTCCTATTAGTAGCCAAAGTCAATATTTAGGACACAGACTGGTGATTGGCTTATTCACAGTCCTTTTTCAGGCCTTCCAATCAGCTTTAGAGACACAGGAGCAGTGCAACTAAAAAATCAAATGAATGGAGAAAAAAGGGGCTTGTTCTTATAACAACATTTGCTAGCTGCCTCTTCAGATAAGGAAATGCACAGCACAATGTGTGTGCTGGCCAACCTCCAAATCACACCATGAATCCCTGGACTAGATCCCAGAATTTGAATTTGATCAGGGGATGCCTGGAAAGGACATGTTACTGGCCTTCCATGAAGAGCAACTATTCTGTTTTGGGCAAGAGGAGATAATGCTCAACCTGAGGAAATGTGCAGGTGGTGGCTCTGGAAAGGATTTACAGCTTACAGTAGTGAAACATCAATGGATCTTCTTCCTCATCTGTCAGCTCCAGCTTACGCTACAGTATTTCAAAATACATATACAAGGCAATTTGCTTTCCTTGCACAAATCTAGCAAGCCGCAACATGTCGAGGATGAATGTTGGCATGTCTTCACTGCACTTAGGCATCATCTACAAACAAAGCTTCAACGTGCCAGTATGCCACTGCTTGTCAATCTGAGAAAGCCACCAATACTTTTGAACTGCATCAAAGCTCCATCCACTTCTTAAGAAGCCAAATAAACTGAAATGAGATAAAAATTAAGTATTCAGGGATAGAAAAAAAAAATTAGCTGCATTTGGTGCTATGTAGCTGTAATAGAGCAGTTAGGGGAAGAGCAAAACTTCTTAGCAGCTGTTACAGAAATGGAACAGCCAATTAAAATTCCAGCTGCAGAGAGAGAGAAATGTTCAGTCTGGTGTAATAACAATAATCAGGCACAGAGAACTTTACAGGAAACCTATTACTTTTTGGTCCCAAATAAGCTGATGTTCTTAAAGGTCAACTACATTTGGTATGACTGAGTAATCAGCATTCATACTTGAAATTATAGTCCCCATGTTCTCCTATGTCACTATCTAGCCTAGAGAAAGTTCCTGTGCTGATAACTCTATGCCAAATGCCACAGGGTTCTCACATTAGAATTACTTGCAATGCTATTGAATACCTCTGTCAAAAGAAAAAAAGAAGAGGATCACTATAAAGCTAAAATAATGTTCTACTTTCAACTCAGAAATAGAACAGCTCAGTTAAGGCAGAGATGTAAAGATTCTCAGTGCCCATCACTGATGTGATCTTTCAGCTGGAACTAATCTCCTCATTCTCACTGTTACCCACCTTCTCAATACCTCCTTCACTCTGTATTGCAACAGCTGACATAGCTGTCAGGCTCACCTAAACTGTTGGACCAGGATTCAACTCCATCCCTTCCCCGACTTTATAAAACAGGACAGGGCAGGCAGTAACTTCCCCTTTCCCCATCTCCCAGACTTTATTTTTTTATATTTTCCTTATAAAGAAAATAACATCATTTAGCCAGAGATTTGTCACAATGGACCACATCAGCAGGCCTGGATTTTCAGAGAAGACAAACTACAAGAGAGGATTAGCATTCAACCCTTCATCTTGGTAGTATTTCAGTCACTGAACCTCCATGAAAGAATTTGTAATACACCTCACAATTCTCATCTCAATCCATCATATCAACATTACCTATTTCAATGGTGATCCTTATCAAGGAATGAAAACAAA
Source organism: Corapipo altera (assembly GCF_003945725.1). Lineage (NCBI taxonomy): Eukaryota > Metazoa > Chordata > Aves > Passeriformes > Pipridae > Corapipo > Corapipo altera. The sequence continues at coordinate 407,822 of NW_020884883.1, read as the reverse complement.
TACAGTGTCAGAAAATGGCATGGGACAGTTTGTTGCCTTTTCAGGATTAAATGTTAGTATCTGTGCATTATAGAGTACCTCCTCCCTTTTCTGTCAGCAGTCAACAGTATCAAAAGATTTGTCTCAATTATGTTATGCTAAGAATCCTGTGTATAAATTGGGACCACACTTTGGCCTACTTTTTTAATATCTTTAAAACCTGAGACTTATCATTGTTGACAAAACCTATTCTAGAATCACACAACAGATAGAGGAACAAGAGAAGTTCATTGTTGCTAGTGAGTATTTCTCACCTTTAGGAATGCATGAGATATTTCAGACTCTGTGAATAATGTCACACTAGTCATCTAGTTAACTGCCATAGATGTTGTGGTAAATTTACACTGCTGATGTTTCTGGACTCAAGGGAGAATTTTGCTTTCAGGGGTCTGTGCTTTTGCGTACAATATATAAAGCACCCTGTCAACCTTTGCTAAAGAGACCATACCATCATCATTTTGCTGCTCTTTCTTTCCACATCACTTTCCTCATCACCTTGTAAGACTGGTGATGCAGCATTCCCTCCAAAATTCCCCAGCACCACTAACCTCGTTGGTTCTGTTAATGGATTTATTTTTCCACTGATGTAGACTATGATTTCTATATTTACAGTCCCATAAGAACCCGCCATTGTAAAATCCTAAATTATGATCTTGTCTGACAATCTTTCAGCTGTTTAAAGAGCCTTCTTTCCAGCATTTTTATTTTTTTCTCTTCCACCATTTTAATAATAATATTGCTTTCTGCTTCTTTTACTCAGCTAAAAAATCTTAATGGTTTTTTGCATCTCTTTTTATTTTCTTTCTTTCTCTGAGGGCTTCAGAGGTCTTGATGACCTAAATAAACTTTATAGGATTCATTTAAAATAAAAAATTAAGTTGATTCTATTTCACACACTGTTACATTAGGGATTAAGAAATTTAAAAGTCCACACAGTAAATCTACATGCAAAAACATGTACAGAATACTTACCCATGGATTTAACAAAGATATCAGGCTTAAACAATTTAAACATAGATGGAGAGAAGCTCATTGGCAAAGTTCATAACAAAATAGCAGGTCTCTTTCTACTAACTTTAGAGTTAGGAAGCATACCAAAACCAGCACAAACAGCCTCTTCCTGTTCAGGTTTGACAGGCAGATGCTGTTCTTGCCTCTTTCCAGTTTAAGCTAATGAAATGTTGTCACAATAGACAACTAGTCCACAGTAAAGAGCTTCTTAGATGTGGAGATCATGACTGGATTTTAAAATAAAACTAAACTACATTTACTGATATTTTATTTCCATTCATAGCTGACTTTCCACCAAAAATTCAACATGAGACCTTAAGAAAGAAATTAAAGAAAAATTCAATATGATAGGACTTCAAGAAGAGACTGAATTTAACCCAGAGCCAGGCAATTCCTACCACAGGAAAATGGAGATGTAAACAGGTTCGAGAAGAGACTTAGCATTTCTATTCACAGCAGCATGAGAAAAGGAACAGTCGCTGCTGTGGGAAAGATTCTCCCTTCCCTAAATCTCCTGGAGTCACCTTGATCCCACCCTGTGTGCACATGACCTCCAAAAGGAAACAAACACATTATCTACTACCGCCAAGTTACAGATCAGGACAAGAAGATTTCACTTTCATACAGGCTAAGGACTAGATCCTTCCAAAGACTCTGGCGTATTCAAGTCAGACAGGGTTGAAATGCCTCTACCGTGTACCTTCCTAATAGGGCTACAGAGCTTCTGGTTGAGATTTGGCTGTTAGTTGGGTGTCTCAGAGAGCTGGTAGGTAGAAAATTCTTGTCATCTTGTGAAAGACTTCGCACATATAGCCCTGTATGTGTCTGGTTCCTAAAGGAGAATCTAAAACTTGTTTGCACACAAAGTGGTAGACAACTTCCAGTCATCTAAATGGAAATTTAAGTGTCCCAACAACCATATATATGCCCAGATTTAAGTATATGAACCAAGTATCTTCATCCATTTATAAGCCAGATTCAGAATCCTTTCTCCAAAGCAAATAACTCCAGCTATACTTCCACAGACAAGGTGAAGTCTTCTTTTGCTTTTATTTCCAGTCATGTGATAAAGATATCTCTGTTCATCCTACATTGAAAAGTTTAGATTTTAGATCATTTATGAAAGAACTGAGACAAATAAAGTCCAGATCCTTGTCTTGGGATGTTTTGAAAGCCAGCTTTTCCACATATCTTAGGAGAATACAACAGCAAACAACTTATTGTGTAGCATGGGTAAAGGCATTCTTCAGAACATTTTCAGCAAGTATGTGTGGATTTTCACATGCTTCTCAAATATATTGCAACTAAGAATGAAGAGAAGTGAGGAGGCTGGAGGATGGCTAAACCCCGTTCCAGCTTGAGCATGATTTAGTCTAAGATCTCTAAAATTGTCCTTTAAATGAGAAGGAAGAAGAGTCAAAACCACTATATCCGAGTCTCAGAGACAGAACTCGCTGAGCTGAAGATGTAAACTGAGTTGTAAATTAATCAGTGTGTGAATATAGATCTATGTTTCATGACAGTTAAATTATGTAACTTCTATTAATTTGACTCAAATTTTTTACCTGAAAATTAACTAGATTTGTAGAAGTCAAGGAGATGAACATCATAAATACTATTCATACAGGGACTAGGATCAGACCTTTCTTATACATCCTTCTCTTGATGTGCTTTACTAGATTTTGATATCTTATTCATACCACATAAAGTGAGATGGTATTCCACAGCTGGTGAATCTGCTAAGGGTCCCACCGCTCTTTAGGCAATACATACTGTTCCCAAGTTGTCTTTCCCAGAAATCAATGAGGAGTTGCACTTAAAAATAGCATAGTATGGCAAATAAACATGAAGACCATGAAGATACTGATTCAGTGTAGAAATTTCCTGAGAAAATCTTGGAAAGGGTAGATATAAAAAAACTAAATAAAATTATTTTAATAATTTTGTTTCTGCATAAATGGGCAGTGTTCTGGAGACATTGTAGATTCTTTGCTGAAATTAATTGGTTTATAGTTTGTCATAATTTTGGACAAGGATGTGATGCAGCAGAGTGTGGAGCCATATGGGCACGTGTAGGTTGTTGTTCTATATCACCCACATCATTGCTGGTGGGCGGAAGCAGGGGATTGTCACTTCCGAGAAGAAGGGGGCATGGCTTGAGATGGAGGCAAAAAGGTGACATGTGGAGTGTCTGCTGCCATTTTGTCCTTTTCTGGAGGAGCAAGTGGCAAATGGAGCGGTGGGGTAATGCTGGTCCTGACAGGAGGGTTTGTCAACCATCTTGTCTCAGTTTCACAAGACTGGAATGTTTTGCTAAAGAGGCTGAGTTATGAGATAGACCAAACTCCTCTCTCTCAGCAATTGTAAATCCAAAATTAAGGGGATCTAACCGAGGAACTGTGGAAAAAAAAGAAGAAATAACAACCCTTTATTAAAAGATATATATATATACGTTGGCAAGAACAGTAACAGAACACAAAAACAGCTAGACAATAGTCCTGTACCCAAAAGTCCCCTTCAAACAAAAGAAAAGGTCTGAATACTTCTCTGTCCTTTAGCGCAGTTGGCAGGGGGCGCTGTTGGATCGCTGGAGGTGCAGAGCCTGCAGTTCTCTGTGGTGGTCTGCAGGGGGTGCTGTTGGATTCTGGCAGTCACCACGTAGGGAGGGGGTCTGGGGGTGGTCTCGGATAGCGGGAGAAACCGAAAAGAAAATGGGGACCCTTCCCCCAATGGAAGAAGGGGGAAAGGAAAGCAGTCCACCCCTCAGAACTCACTGTTCTCAGATGACGCTGTTTCAAGGCTCCTCCTTTTTTTTTCTCCCAGTGAGCACAAAACTCTCCAATGAAAACACAACAGGTTCGGGCTGGAGACAAAGACAGCTTGCAAGCAAGCTGAGGCCAGTGGTCAGGGCTGACCAAGACAAGAAAGCCGGAAAGACCGACCTCTGGGCTTTTTCTCCAAATGCACGCATGCAAATCCCATCTCTGTTCCAGAGAGAAACACAGCAATCTGTCCTCTCCCTTCTGAGGAGGGCCAGCAATTCCCCCAAAACTCCTCTCCCCCTCCCCCCAGTCTCTGATGGGCCATTCGGAAGAAATGTAGCTTGGCCAGCTAGGTTCTTTGTAACGCTAATCACCCCCCTTTCCATTTAAACTCCGTCTTTCCTACAGTGGAGGCAGGGGGAAGAAAAATTCCCCCCCCCCTTTGGATTTCTAACCTATAATACATCATTTATCCTTTTTTCTGTGAAAAAACATGTATATGGAGGGCCTGGAGGCAATTTTGTCCTTTGTTTCCAGGGGCCACAAGTTGGGTCAGTCAGTTGGTGAGTGGTTTTTGTATGTAAATCACTCTCTTTCTCTTATGCTTTTGCTATTAATATTGAGGAGGTGGGGAGAGAAGTGACTTCTGGTTTTTCATTTTAGTGGGAACACTAATATAATTTCTAAACCACAACATAGTTTTATAAAACAAATGTTTCTGTGCTATTTATAACTTACTCATAAGCCTGTTAGAAGAAATGTAGAACTCCAAGCATAGATCAAGCATAGAGAATATGCCAAAAAGATTAATATTTTTAAGATATTAGAGAGATGATATCAAGGATTAACTGATTAACTCCATTCTATTTGTACTACTTCCAGAATTTCAGATAAATAAAAACATTAACTAAAAGCAATACCAGAATTTTTCAGTCTTTATATGTAATTATCATAGCACTGTTTAAGATTACTTAGATCACTAACAATATAAAGACAACAAAAGCAGACGTCTCCTAATCAGTGCTATTAGGGGAATTACAGCTTCCACAAACAAAGGAATTATAGACATACTCATCATGCTTTCTTATTCAATTTTCAAAACTGTTATAAGCCATTTCTGTGCAAAAACCACCCATGTATCTGTGGGAAAATGGAAGCTGAAGTCACATTTGGGATACACAGTTCAGCAGAGATACATTCTCTCCTCCACATAGATTTTCCACTCTTACATTTGGCTCTTTCCCATATCAGAAACACACCAAAGAATCCATTTATTTTGCCTTTGTGAAGGACAGTAGAATAGAATATGATCAAAAAGTATATCTGGAGTATTAAACAAAGTAGACATGCAAAAAATGACTGAAACCTTTTATCTTTTAGAAAATTACTTTGAATGGGTAGAAATTATACACTAGTGAAAAGGAAAATGTGGGGCAAATATTCAACAGTCACTTTACTTTGTTCATTCATTACCAATTTAGCAGAGTTGACAACATTTTTTCATGTAATCAGATTTTGATTTGTATTGAAACTGAAAATCAATTTGCTTTCTGATGGACATTAGTTTCAGTAGAGCAAATGTAAAAGCTTCACACCTTTCACTGATGCCTGAATTAGGCCAAATTAAAGGACTCGATGTGCTTGATTGAGTGGTTAGATTCCACTTGTCAATATTACTAAAACAAGCCATATTGAAAATCACAAATTAGTAACACTGAAAGAGCACAGGGAAAATTGCTGAAAGATATTTGGAATAATGGTATTTTGTAATGGTGTGGCAATAGGTATAGCAAATCACAAGAATTGCATGCAATTATACTTCATTTATGTATAGAGCTTTGACCCAAGTTTCTATTAATATCAAAAGGAACACTAGAGGAAAAGCCAAGGTAAAAATAACCCAGTTTCCATATCAAAGTGTTCATATTTGACTAATCAGAACTTCTGCAAATAAACAGCAGCTTCAAATAACTGATCTCCTGACCAAAACTGAAATGCCAGCATAGCATCAGCTAGGCCCTAAAACTGGACATCACAGTGAGTGAGGTGACAACAGCTCCTTTTAGTCATGTTATTTAATAATTTCTCTCACAAGGAAGTTTTTGGAAATTTACGGTTTCAGAGCTTAAATTATCTCCGCTGAGATTTTTTCCTTATTTTATATTTCTACTAGATCTGTGTGATTTTTCTAAGTATAAGGCCTAGGAAAAATTTCGGGTGGAGTGAGTGCTGCCTTGGACACTTTCTAGTATTTTTATGATCTAGTATTCATTATTAATGTGATTTGCATAAAATTATTTGAATGTAAGCACTATTGATTGCAACTATTTCATACACAAAGTAGGAACGTTCATTATTTGGTTGCTGATTTTGAAGTATTTCTCCAAAATTTTTCCTGTTAATTTGTGAGGCTTTTTCTTCTTTTTCTTTTTCTTTTTCTTTTTCTTTTTCTTTTTCTTTTTCTT